>NW_006768791.1:1017951-1122296 GCF_000204055.1 Melampsora larici-populina 98AG31 | reverse complement strand
TTACTTCTTGTTTCCGAAAAAATCCGCCTTAACTTTTTTCGAATTATCTACTAACTTGATTTCAAAAAAGATTTGTTTTCCAAAAAAAAGTATTTACTTGGCTTCAAAAATTCTACTAACTTGATGTCAAGAAAAAAGACATATTTTCCAATTTACTTGTTTCCAAAAAGAAAATCTACTTATTTTCAAAAAAAGAAAATCTACTTGCTTTCAAAAAAAGAAAATCTACTTGTTTACAAAAAACCCTGTTTTTTAAATATTGTTTTGTCTCACTTTTTCAATGAGTAAATCTAATTATTTTCAAGAAAGAAATTCTACTTGTTTGCAAAAAAAGTCTGATTACTTGTTTTTGAAAAAATGTTGGCGGTTCGTCTATTGATGTCGTATTTGTGTTTTTTTTATCTTGTCGAATTTTGAAAAGATTCAAGCTGAAAGTGCTGTGCTTTCCAAGTTGACGTTTGAGCTTTGAACTTCAAAGTTCGAAGTCGAACTTCAAAGTTCGAAGTTCAAAGCTCGAAGTTCGAAGTTCGAAGTCGAACTTCATGAGCCATGCAAGTTCTCAGTCGTAAACGGCTGTTTTCATAATAAGGCTAAAAGGATTACATAATAGCTATTTGGCGCTGAGAGGTAATTTGTAGAGAACAGAAGGATTAGGAACAAGGAACATAGATAGTAGTATCAGTTATGGAAACTTTTTTTCGTATATATAGTTGTTGTTCTTTAGATCCTTGTTGTTCTTTTTCCTTCACTTACATACACTTTTTTCAAATAAAATGTTTGTCATTTTGGATCAGGGATTGGATCACAAGCCAAAATGCGAAATTCATTCGCAAATTCGATTGCATCGGATATGATTGGGTCGCAAGATGATCACCGATTTTGTATCGGGCGCGAGATTGCATCGGGGATGCGGGGTAGAGGCGGCCTCGGTTGAGGGCTACGCGATTGGATGATTCTATCGCATTCGGGTTTGAGTCGGACACGTATTTTGCGTGTTTGCATCGGGCTGAGGCTCAGTCGGATGCCACCCACGCGGTTTGAAATCGGAGCTGTGTTCAATCGGATGGGCCCGCGCGTTTTTGAAACCGACTGAACAATCAGTCGCGTGGTGCGTGCTCGATTGCGGATCGGAAGTCTGTCTAATCGCATGACTTGGGCGCGATTCTGCATCGGGGCGCCCTTCCCGAAATGACAACAGGAAGGGCTTTCCGACGTGAATTTCTTGGTGGTGCGTTGCGTTGATGAAGATACTGCTGCCACCGAAGATTGAACCTTGGTTTGATAACGCTGCATGAAATCTTCTATCTCTTGAGTCGTCTTCGGAGGTGAATTTGGACAGCCAATCGATTTTCCATCTGTTCCTTTATGAGTTAAATCATAAGGCTTGAGACAGCGATGACACATAGAACGAGCATGACAAAATTTAATAAAGGATCCAAAGGATAAACCATTTGGTAATGGAGGAAAAATTCGTTTAGCATCCGTTGCGTTGATGTCGACATCCATCGCGTTCGGGTCACGTGGAATTTGAACAACAGGAGGTGATGATATGGCTCTTTGCATCGTATTTGAAATGCCCAAAGAAGCGTGATTTGCGCTAACATGCATTACCTGTTCTGAAGCCATTAAAGCTACAGCTTGGCGTTCTTCCACCGTAGAACATTTGAACCAGTCCGGGTGTTTAAGAGCTCTATCCTTAACTTCCGGTCGTAATCCTGAAGTAAATAAATTTTTTAAAACCACTCCTGACAACTGAAGTTGAAAAGCCATCGAATTGAATCTTGAGATAAATTTACCAACATGCAACTTCCCTTGTTTGAAGGATTGTAGTTCCTGAAATAATCGTTCTTCAGCAAATTTGTCTCCAAACTTATTTAAGAATTCTTTGAAGAAATCCTTCAGGGATTTGAGAGTATCAATCGTAAAAGGAATAGGAGTAACTGAAAAATCTTCTGAGTCCAAAACTCCATTCTTACAATCATTTAGCTTTAAAAGACTCATCCACCAATCGTGTGGTCCTGACGAGATTGGAAAGTGTTTGGATACCCAAGTAATCCGGCGATCATCATTTGCGAAGCAAGCGGAATTGGCGAATAAGGCATCTCTTATCACACTGAGAAAACCCGGAACCTTACGCGGATCGGTTCCATCAAAAGAAACTCCCGGGAGAACAGGAGGCTCGACAGGAGGTTGGTTGTTGAAGTTAGGTAAAATTCTCTTCATGGTGTTGACTTCATCATCTAAAGCATCTAAACAAGTCTTCTTGACAGTAGCAATACCTTCATTTAAACAAGTATTTATTTTTGCTTCGATAGTATCTAAATTCAGCTTATCTTTGAACTCGTTTTGAATAGTAGTGAGGACGTCAGCTTTAGCTTGAATGATAGAAGTTCGAAATAAAGCCTCCACCTCTGCTTTAACTTGAGCGATAGAAGTTTGAAGTAATGACTCTATAGCCGCTGAAGCTGTGTCATTTCTAGCATTGATGACATCATTAACATTTGTATTGAAAGTGTCGAAACGTGGTTCCAAATACCGAGAAACAAATTGCTGTTCTTGCGATGAGAGTACGTATAACGCCGTTGGACTAGTAGGATGATGTTGAGGATGTTGAGACATGATTAAAAGATGTAAAAGAAAAATCGATAGATAATATAAGACGTGCTGAAACTTTAAAGAAAACTGTTTTAGATGTCTATAATAACTATCTGATAACCAACTAAAGGAGGAATTGAAAGGGTTAAAAAAATAAGAGAACGAGAAACACCACCACACAAAAGAAGATGATTGTATGACGTAATACCCCCAAATCAAGAAACTCGGAACTACCACTTCTAACAAAATTAATATGAACATTCGAAACTGCCGCAACCATGAAACATGTACACATTCAAATATATAACAAATAACTAAAAAATAACAAAATCCAAATAGACTGACTTTTGAAAAAACATTTATTATCATTACTATAGTAAAAAAAATAAAGTAACATATAGCGAAAAAGAAAAAGACTCTCGAAATTAATTTTAAAGATCGAATTATACTGTAAGGGCCTTGGTCTAGGGTCTCGAAATGCATAACTGCTTTATTCGAGATTTAACTCAGATTTGAAAGGTGACAAAATACGTTAATAATTCGATAAAGAAAAAGGAACTAAACATGAACATGAAACAACCTACAGTCATTTAAGAAGAGCTTGCCCCAAATTCCCCGCCAATTCGCTTGAGTTTTGCGGGCAATTTGGGGCAAGCTTTTCTTAAATGACTGTATATATACATATATCTTTCTACAAATGTTTCCTAACAACTACTTTCTACTAGCAACCTATTTCCAACTATTTCTTGATAACATCTAGCTAAGTTATTCCTTATTATCAAATGTTGAAATATCCTAATACGTATTTATCCTTATCCACATAACATTTATTTGAAATTAACTCTTAACAAATTCTTAACGAAATACATTTATTTAAGTCTTATTATGTAATTTCTAAATATATTTTAAATCATTACAAGGTGAGATGAGACAGTTGATGCTGGAAGCAGCTGTATGGTACATTCTATTCACTGCTTCGAGCAGTTGAATAAGGTACCCCGAGGTGTGACTGTCAATGATTAAGGAGAATTTGAGAAAGAAAGAAAGAGAACATGTCCAAAGGCTTACATACAAGTTACAAGCTTTGGTCTCGACTTTGTTGAGTTTTATAAATTAAGTATGTACAGTCGATTGCAGAAAGTTTGGAAACTTTTGCCCGCCAAACTTGAGCAAATTGGCGCGGAATTCTTTCCAAGCTTTGTGAAATTTAGCTTAACAAAGCCCTCTCTGCGCGGCCGCGTCCGCGCCCTCTTGACTGTACTTATGTCCATGGACAATCTCATCGGGCGACGGAAGGAGTCAGGACTCAGGACTCACCGGAGCTCGTTGACCTTATCATTCTATCACTACGTAAGTACATAGACGTACATATATGATATCACATTGATGTTGGCGTTTGAAGTTGAACACTTTGTCTCTTTTACATACTTTGTCTGTTCATAATAATTGACACGTCTAGACACGTCTTCCTTTCAACTTTTTGAATGCCGCTAAGCTTGTTGAACTTTTGTACCCGTGTGTGACTTCGGAATCCGGATAAGCTCTTTTATCAGAATCAGGGTTCATTCCTGTTCATTCACACATATGATCATGTACGGTGGCCTGGCCCTGTATCCTCCTGTATCATCATGATTCATGACACTTTGAAGGTACGTGTTTCTTCGAGGTGGGAAAACTTCCACAGATGCCAACTAGCAAATGACGGAGCTGAATACATTGTAGTGGAGTTATCATTGCCTGTCGTTGCCGATCGTTGCACACAGACTCACAGTCCCTTGAAGACTGAAGTAGTTTCATTTTCCGCACTCTCACTGGCCTTCAAGGTCCGAAAGCCCACAAAAGCTTTGAATAATCGCTACACGGGAGTGATTCCCATCAAAGAACAATCCGAAAAACGTCTGTCTTCGTCTTCGTCTCGTTTTACATTCCCATCTTCTGTTAGTTGAAAAATCGTCGATTTTCGCTGATTAAATTCGGAATGGGATGATTCAGCTTGACTTGAAGCCCACCTCCTACGATGAGCGGATTGAACTCCAACATTGCCCATGCTAATGCTGCGTGGGATCAATTGGACAGGATGTTGGCGCACGAAATTCATCCTTCCGCTAGTCCCGTTATGCATATAGCATTATATGCGATGGCCGGTATTGCTCCTCTGACCGGGTTGCTATTCCTTGTGGGTGGTTTGAAAAGGATAAGTAAAGGTGGACAAGATAGTCTCTGGCTCTTTCGGGTCGATGATCGCGGGTACATTCATCCAAATGCGATCTTCGTCGTTACGATTTGGGCTTGTCTCTTCACTGCTCGTCAGTCTTCAGTGCAATTCATTCGTGTTTTGCGGACGCTGACTCGTGGTATTATTCTTGACCTCAACATCATACGCATCTACTCAAGTCGACACGGCCGCGTTAGTCTGCTTACTTTTAAACCTTTCCACCTTTGTCAAGTGGTACACACTTGTTCTACACGTTATGAGTTTTCCTGTGATATTCTGTTTCGGTTAGTGCCTTTCCCCTCTTTCAAGTGACGACATTGGGTAATGATAGATTGACAATCTGTGTTCGCAACTGACTATTTGTGACAGGGTGGACCAAAGGTGAGGGAATCAATCCAGTTCACCAGGACTGTAACAGACTCTAATCTTTGATCAACTTTTGTGGCTTTTTCTCGGAAGTCTGGTGCTTCTCTTACGCTGCACCGCCTTCAGCTCTTTGTCTGGATAGTAAGCGTGCGAGCTCACCTACTCACCATCGTAAAATGGTCGGACCTTGGCTCTTTAACGTAGGCAACATTACGATGTATATGATTCCGTTCGCCTTCACCATACCACTGGCAATCTCGATTGCAAAGAAGCTGCGGGACGTAGAACTCTACTTTAACAAATATCAGGAGGCGCATCAATTACTGAAGAGTATACTTACAACGCCAGGCATATCTGAGATCTCACCGTCTGCGAAGCAACTCCAAGTAAAGATCTTGCTTGAGTTGAACACGCTCTCAAAATTGTCCAAGGAGATTTTGTTCATTGTGCGATGCATTGCTGGAGGTTATGCGATCCTCGATCTCATCTTCACCATTGGAGCCATTTGGACTACTTGGCGAATCATGCGTACACTATGGTCTCAAGTCGCAACCCTTCGTAGATGTGCTCAACGTAGGCGTGGTGATTGTAGCGCGATTCGTCCCACAAATAGTAAACTTTCAAGGCATGATATAGATCAAGATAATGCATCAACTTGTCCCATGCGCGCGATCTCTTCCTACTCAATACCTAGTATTTCATCTAATGGGAACCTATTACCATGGATGCCACCCTTCGCGAGAGGGACAGAAATTACAAGGTCAACCTGGACTTCGGGCGCGTGTCACGACAAACGCGAGGATTGGGAAAAATATGATGAATTTGTTTTGAGTCAGAAATATGCTTGCCTGAGCCGTTATGCGTCCAATGCACTATGGCAAGCAACGCTGATAGTCGTAACCTCTGCTTTATTCATGACCCTTGATATTTTCATTGGTGAGTTTCCAATTGATTTTCAAGCTGCGATATTCCGGTTGACTAAGCTATCGATACTCAACACAATATATCACATCTAGTCACAAATGCTATGGGAGTCCCTCATCGACATCGCCTCAGTGATCTCACTATGGTTGTTATAGTATGGGGCAACGTCATTTGGAATTGTGGGCTTGGGACGATTTTGGGGATTGTACGTGGCTTTTGTCTTTTTATCGAATCTCATGACTCACTTTATTGAGTGATCTGTTCATCCACTTGACTTGAAAATGCACAGATGTCATGCGTTGTGGCCTTCTCACCGACTCCCCAGGCTTTAGCAGAAGAAATCACTCTAGATAGATATGAGGGAAAAGCCGAATGTTTATCATAATTTCAATCCCAGCTATAAAGTTGTAGGAATATTATATTTTCTTATCATTTCAAACTTCTTGAATCCACTTTTTTATTTGACTGCGTTGTCCGATTCTGCTCACTGAATGGATACGCATGTCCCCGTCCCGTCTTGACTCTTTCACTCTCGATATGTTTTTATAGTCTATTTAGTACCAAATAAACCTGCTACAGGTATTCGCGTCTTGGTTCTCAAATAGACATTTCCGAGTTATTTCGTTTGAGACAAATGTACATAGACCATAGGGCCTGGCACCGATTTTCCTCATATTCGCGCTTGTTGTATGTTGCATGGAGCATACATGCATACCACTCCTGACATGGGAGTTCTTTCACTCCTTCAATTTGAAGTTCCTCTTCCGACGCTACAAAGATACCGCTTGCTCTGCTGGTGCTGACTCTGGCTTCCAATTTAGTTATCCTTGATGCCCTCCCGCGTGGCAGGGAGCCTGTCGAAAAGCGGCCGAAAGGATTAAACCCTCTCGATATGATGATAATGAGCTCCAAGCTGAAACCTTCAAAACAAAACAGATTGCTCCGATCACAAAGGAGGCCCGATCGGGAATTTCACCCCGGTCGATCGGCAGTCAATTGTCAACCGCCGCAGCCCGCGCTCTGGCCCGACTGATATAAAATTCCCACCTTCGGCTCACGCCTCTTTCGCCCCCTCTCTACAGACCCCTATCATCAATTTCGTCAGTCCAAAGACCACGGCTCATCGTATGCAACTCTCAAGAAGATGACCAGTTCATCTTTCTCATCTTCGCGACGGGGTTAAGGTCCGAGTCTTTAAGTCCTTCACATTTCAATGTGGCTTTAGCTCTCGAAGGGCTCACTTTTGTAACATCAAGTGGCGCGCATCATCAGAAATATCTCTCTAGACTTCTTTTCTTTCGACCCATCCACCTCCGTCGATTTTTCATCGATACAAAAAGACACCGAGGACGAAGGGAAGGGCAGTAGGATGTTTCAACGATACCGAAAGGTGGAGGATCGTCATCTCGCTTTTCTCATTCCAGGTTCTGAAAGGAGGGCGGCTGTAGATTGAAAAGTAGTCAGGAGATTGGGAAAGTTGCGTGGGGACAGCGAGGAGGGAATTTTCTATTTTCTCTTTTTGATTAAGTGCAATCCGTGGTTTGCAGTTTCATTCATTTGAACTGCAAAACTCAATTCGGACTACTCTTGGATCTGACGAAGCCTTCCGGGTTCATTTTCAATTTCTTGATTTTGAAAGATCGTGGGGGTTTAATGATGAACCAGTGACACAAACAAAGAATGTAGATTGTATATGGCTCATGTCTAAACTTTCTACATTCTTTGATTGCATTGCACTGACTTTCTGATGGAACCCTCTATAGGATTGGATATTGTTGAAACGTTGTTATCATTGTGTGCTTGTAGTGATAGTTGGCTTTCCAGATACAAAACATTGTCTACGTCTAGTTAATCAATTTCACATCATTTACAATTCCACTGCTCCCTTGCCTTCGACCCAATAGCTCGAACACATATTCAAATATGCCCATAGTGATACCTGAGCCAACAAAACTACTGAGCAATGTAGGTTTTAAACCCCTGAAGAAACCCATCATTCCACCCAGCCTGAGTGACAATCGCAATACCCTTCGTCTCCGTTTTACTAGCCAAATATCTTGTCTCATTGGCTGACTAGGTTTCTGTTGAGGAGGACGTGTCCATTGAGGTATAATCAAGTCCACAAAACCGTAAAGTCGCGTACGATGCGCGTTGGGTAACATCCCATGTTTCCCATCGCCATATATCTGCTTCACAATCTGAGCAACGGTGAGATTTTGAGCAACGGGAAAAGGCTTGTGAGGATTGAACGTTGTGTTTGTGGCTGCAAGGTGGGTCGCCTGGGATCCAGATGAGGTTTGATTACCTGAAGTGGCAAGCTTGTTGACCTGTAGCCTAGTTTTGATCTGGATCCGATGAAAGCATGATTTCAGACCAATGTAAGAGAAGAAGCAAAAAATCTAGACCAACGATGTCCAGTGGGTAGGGTAGTAGCGCAGAGATACTACCCGACAGCGCGCCAGCTAGCATGATTTGTGAAATTTCTTTTGGACTTCTGGAAGAGCTGAACTCGTCATTTGTGCCTCTCTGAACCGAATGACTACCCAGTAGGCCGCGGATGATCGCATCTGTTAAAGCGCCGAACCTCATGGTCAGCTCGAGGGTGCTGATCATAGCAGCATGCTTGGTAGATGACGCGATGCTGCAAAGATTTACTTACAACTCGTGAAAAATATCCCGCTACTGATCGAATCTCGAAAGCCAGTCATAAGTCCACCCAGATAAAAGCCTCGAAGACCGCTTTCGCGAAGAATTTTACGTGAGATCTCATATGAACCAAGTTTCACTCCGGTTGTCGGGTTGACATGTTCTGCTTGAGCTCGACACTTGATTACTTCAATCTAAAATATTGTTCAAACCTTTAACGTTCATCAGATTCATATCAATCTCAAGGCTCCGATTGTTCGTATGAGAGGTTCATTCCAAACGAACCGGAGTTTGTAAAAGAGCGCAACATCCACCAGCAAATGCACCCGATGCAAATACGTAGGGTAAATGCTCGGGCCGTTCCCGATCTTGACGAAACAACGACCTGATCGCTCAAAAAATTATATACCTATCTTCAATAATCAATCATTTGATGGCAGCGGCAAAAAATATCATAAGATGATTCTGGTACCAACATGCATTTTCCATAGGTGGCAAAGAAGAATGAGTCAATAAAAGCCAGCCCCAAAATCGGAGCCGCCGCCCCAGCAAATAGAAACCGGTAACCTTCCTGTCTCCAAAGCGCCCTCAAACCATTTAGAGTTGAGTTGAAGTGAGGTAGTTGTGTCGCAGAGTGCGAATGTGTGAGTGGGATGTTGCGGATCCCCGACTGGTTGGAAACATAATCCACAGGTGGTATAGAGTACTTCAATGCCAAGCTTGAATACTCATAATTTACACAATGATGAACGGGTGATGGTGAACGAGATAGTGCGAGGGAGGTGAGATCAGATGAGGTATGTGATGGGTTGGTTTGAAGTCGAACTTTGAGAACTTCGAGCGGATTTGAGATTAGAATTCCAGCTATCATCAAGAGTGCGTTCATCAGTCTCTGCCCTAAATACACGCTTTGGAATCGATTAGACACTCACCAGCTCCACCAATCCAACCAGCGATGACATCCTTGGTCGTTTCAGAATCGGCCATCCATTAATCGTCGATCAAACAAAGATTGCAAATAGAAAAACTTGCAAAACTAATTAAGCCAGGACGAATTTATACAATGACCCGATGCTCAGAATACCCGTGTATGCACTCGGGAGACCGATCTCACACTATGGCTGCTATGGCCTCGGGTCCGGGTTAATAGTAGTCAATCCCCGAAGGAAGACACAACTCTCAAAATATATAAAAGTAGTACATATGCCTAATTTCTTCATTTTCTTATTTTTATATGCCTTCATCTTTCTTTGTAAATTGTGTTTTGGGAGCTCTATTTGTGTCACTTTGTGTCTCCTGTGCAGGCTTAGAGCACCCACTATGGTGAGGGTGATTTATCGTAGATTTTGCGTTCCTGAGCGCGAAAATTAATCATGCGTGTTTTACCAAAGTTGGTAAACGCATGAAAACCACTATGGGATGAAGTAACACATGATTTACCAACGATATATCACTGTGAATTGACCTGATCCACAGTGGTATGATTTTGAAAGGAAATATCTTATTTGTCATAACTTTCATCCAAAAAACATCCATCAAATGCTTGCTCCGAGTTCTTCAAAAAACCAATTGATGCCCTTTTGGAGTCTTTGAATGACAATGATGAACAGTCGCATTATGGCCAAATGGTCTTTGACTTCTTGTTCGATAAAATTCAGTGTCACACACCTCCTCCACCTCCTCACTCTTGCATCCGAAAAGATCGAGATGCTCAAGTTGCTCAAGCTCAAATGTAAATTTCAAACGAGTGTACAACTTTATTCAAAAATGATTGAAGATTCAAATTCATAATTGATTTGGGGTTCAAAAGGCAGATGTGAAGTTCAAACTTTGAAGTTGAGGTTCGAAGTTTTGAACTTGAAGTTTGAGATTTGAGGATTGTAGTCGAGGTTTTGAAGTGTGGAAAACTGCAGTTTCAAGTTGATTTCCTACAATAAATCAAGTCGTAGGCTTGCGTAGATCTGAGCACGCGGGGTGCAAGATTTAACACAGCATTACGGACTGCATGTCTAAATCAGGTTGATAGTGAACCTGTGGGTATTTTAGCGTTACGGTAACGCTAAATCACCCACTTAGCGCAACCATAGTGGGTGCTCTTAGTAGTCCAGTGTAGTAGAAAACCCATAGGAAGTTGTAATAGTCCTCCACTTTACATACCCATACTTAGAGCATCCACTATCGTTGCAGTAAATTTTCAGTAAATTTACTGTACGTGTCTGTAAAGTACAGTGTCCGTACGTACAGAAATGCACAATTCCACTATCGTTGCAGTATATATATTCTGTACAGTACGTACTGTACAGAATGGACTCTTGTAATGATTATCAAATAGGAAGATGAGTTTTATCAGATAGTTTACAATATGTAATAAAATATGTATCAAATATATGTTAGATAAATCAAATGTGGTTTAGGAAACAGTTGTTAAGAAGAATAGTTGTTGAACTTATTACGAATAAGATTGTTAGATGTTATGTACATATCAAATTGTTAAATAGTATATATATATATGTGTGTTATACTTAGTTATGTTTCTTTTCTCTTTATCGAATTATTAAAGTATTTTCCCTCACTCAAATAAGTACTTAGAAAAGTAAATGAACTTTGCTAAGATACACCTGAGCCCTTACAGTATAATTCGATCATTAACCCTACTATTTTTTTTACTTGCATTACTTTTTCTTATTTTTTTCTTTTCGTTTAGTATCATATGTTTTCTTTTTATACTATGTGAATACTCTGTTTGTTTGTGTGTAGTGCATGTTTTTTTTATTACTCTTGCGGCATCTTTTCTACTGTCGGAAAATTTATTTGCGTATATACCGGATTTTCTGCATTTATTATTTTCAGGATGTTTCGGTCTAGTATATTTTGAGTTACCGAAATTATGGTTTTGTGTTTTTCTTTATGGCAGATTGTTTTTGCGAACCTTTTATTTCATTTATATTGCGGTATCATGTATTTTCTGTATATTTTTTTCAACATTTTGATTATCTTTGGCTCTTATTGGTATTGGGGAAAGTTGGGATATTCATATTTTTTCTTATCTTCACGGGATTCCCCTCTTTTCCGGTTTATCATTATATGAGGTCATAGACGTACTTTGGTTTACTTTTATGTGTTATATCACTTTACAGTTATGCTCCTGGATTACCACTTTCTATAGAGGTATTCTCTTTGTCATTTTATTCAATCAATCCATCAAATTTTTATTACAATTTATTACTGTTGGCGCTTATTCATCTCTTCCTGGCATGGCTTCTAGTTTTTCTACGGTGTCTGGCGACGTACCTATTCCTCTCTCTGATGACGAACAGTCTTTCGCCGATCGATATGTTCTTCCAACTCTCAGAGCTCTTCAAACGACTTTGGAAGGACGATTGGAAAGGTCGAATGTTGATACGGTAACCTTGTTTCGCGGTGAAATGGCGGCTCTTAGGGACGAGATAGCACGTTTGTCAACATCTTTTTCTGAAGTTTCGGTTGCTTTTCAAGAATGTATGAGGGTAAACAATTTCGATCAGCGCGTGGGTCATTGAATTTCGGATGCTTTATCTTTGATGCGCTCAGAACTCCAATCAACTACGGCAACATTACGACAGGAATCTACGGCTGTTCATGATGATGTTGTTTCCCAATTAAATGTTCAATTGGAGTCAGTTCGGTCTAATCAAGTAGCTCGTGTAGAGCCCCCTCCTATTGGCACTCTCTCTTTTACTGGAGAAGCTCGTAATGTGGATTGGTTCATTACTACCATCCGAGATGCGGTTATATCGCACAATAACTGTTTTCTTGACGACTCTCGCCGCATTCGATGGGTGGCTCGTCATTTTTTACCTAACACATCCCCTCAAGAATGGTGGATCAGTCTTTTGCGTGAAAATTCTAGAGAGCACAAGGTTGCTTTTAACCATAACTCTACCAATTTATCCTTCATCATCCCCAAGCTTGCTTCGTTGGATTCTTTTTTTGATCATATGGCAGAACATTTTGGTGATAAGTATTCCTCGATGACAATTCTTAAGGAATTACAATCTTTAAAACAAGGAAATCTTTCTCTGGTTCATTTCAACGCAAAATTCGACTCTCTGGCTTATCAGTTGAATTTGGATAACATAATCTTGAGAGATTACTACAACAACGCTCTGCGTTCTGATATCTTAACTCGTGCGATTCAACACCCAGATTGGGTAAAGGTGTCTACTCTCAAAGATGTGCAAGACTTGGCTTTATTGGCTTCGAAGCAAGTGTTGGATTTGAGTATGGTGCGAACCCCATCAAGTCAACAATTGGTTCAACAGTCCAGTCGTCCAGCTGCCCCTCAAGCTCCTTCTTGCCAGAATCCCGCCGTCATCATTCCTTTTGATCCAACAGCCATGCAGATCAATGTCAATGCTCAGTCTCATCGTGCGCCTCGTCCAACTCATGAGACCCCCACGCGTTGTGGAATAGGGTTTTATCGTCGCTTGTGTCAGCGAAGGACGCGTTGTTATCGTTGTCTAAAAACCTTTGATGCATCTCACAGGAATCAGGATGGATCCTTTACTTGCCCAAATCAAGGGGCTACATTGGCTGAAATGGATGCTTTTGTATTGGAATGTCAAGCCAATCAAACCAATCAATCACCTTCGTCCCAACCGATATCGGCAGTGAATTCCACTTTATCCAACCAACCTGTTTGACAATCAGTGCAACGTCCGCCATCGAATCCCTTGAATCCTCGTCGCCAGAATCAACCTCTTCAACGACAAAATTTTGGGTTTGATCAGGCGCCACTTCAATTCCAGGAGTCGTTGTTATTGGCTTTCCCGCCGGTTCAAGGAAATGCTTCTGGTGGGCCGCATCCTCCTGTTCATGATGTATCAGCATTGTTTCATGAATATCACAACCTAAATCTTCCTGGTTCTGATGACGCGGTAGAGTTTTTGTCTTCACAACCTATGTTTGGTTATGTAGATGATGAGATTCATGTTACGAATCAAGCTTCAGCCATCGCTTTTCATGGAGAAGACGGGACCGATTCACGGCTTATTCTGTCTGTATTGTTGAGTTGTGGTACAAAGTTTTATTTGGCACGAGCGTTGATCGACTCTGGCGCCTCGAAAAGTTTTTTGGACAAAGCTTTTGTCCTCAGACATCAACTTAATTCGACCCTTCGACCCTTTCCAATCACTTGTGTCACTTTTGATGGTTCCAGTGGGAAGGATGGGTTGGTAACCCATGAATGGGACGGCCATTTGTTTTTGAAAGGTTTGCATGAGGACCATGCGTTTCAGTCTTCTGTATCTTTGGATATCACCACTTTGGGCGGCTATGATGTGATTCTCGGTGTTGATTGGTTAAAACTTCATGATGGTTGGGTTGGAGGCACGGGTCCGTCTTTAAGATTGGACAAGCCTTTGGATGTGTGTGGAAAACCTTTGATTGGTAAATGTCCCCCTATTCGCTGTTCAACGTTTTCTTGGAATTCTTCACCTTTTCAACATCTTCAAGCTTCTTCCACCTCTTCTATACCAAATCTTCCTGTTCAGTTCATCAAGTATGCTGATGTCTTCAAAAAACAGGAAGCGTCTTCCTTACCACCACATCAAGAGGGTTATGATATGGCGATCAATTTGAAACCTGGTGCTGTTCCTACTTTTGGTGGGTCCTATTTGTTGGGAAGCGTTGAACAACAAGAGCTAAGAACTTGGATCAATGATCAACTCTCGCAGGGGAATATCCGACCTTCTTCTTCTTCTGCGGCTTCACCTATTTTTTTTCTGAAGGTACCGGGGAAGGTGAATCGTCCTTGTGTTGATTATAGGTCTTTGAATTCGATGACGGTTCAAGACAGTTTTCCAATCCTGTTGATGGGGGATCTTCTTACTCGAATTACGGGGTGTAGATATTTTACTAAATTAGAATTGAAATCCGCTTTTAATTTTAGACGTATTAGGGAAGGGGATGAATGGAAGACGGCTTTTAGGACTCCTTGGGGGTTATATGAATGCTTAGTGATGTTGTTTGGATTAGCCAACGGTCCGGCTTGTTTTCAACGTTTTATCCAATCTGTTCTTTCCGAATTTTTAGGAGTTTCATGTTTTGTTTACATCGACGATATACTTATTTTCTCAAAATCGTATGATGAACACACTACTCATGTTTCTCAAATCCTTCAATGTCTTCAAGATTCTGAATTGGTTGTTTCTCCAGATAAGTGTCAATTTTATGCCAATGAAGTAACCTTTTTAGGTTTTGTGATCTCTGTTGATGGTTTGAAGATGGATCCGAAGAAACTAAGCACCATTGCAGAATGGCCTTATCCTACTACAGCCGTTCCTTGATTGGTTGCTTCGCTAACATTTTTTTTTTTCGATTTTTCAACATTTTCAACAAACTTGACATTTTTTTTTCTTTCGTAATCGGCTTCTCTTAGGTCTTAGATACCTCCTACAGTTCTTGAATAGTCTCTGGGAGAGTTGTAGTGCCACAATAAGGGCTTGTAACAATGAGTTTTCTATATTAGTGTCAATAATGCTTAAGACTTCTGTAGAGCATTAGCCTTATAGTGTTTCAGTGACATCACCGAGTATGTTAATACTGTCTTGACCAAACCACCAATCTCATCGGTGATGCTCTAAACCGTTCTCATTGAACCCATCATTCCTCTACCTCACCCAATCATGGTCTATGTATATTACTCATCTCAAATCAAGTGGCTTGTGGTCCGACACACCCTCAATGGACTGACACGCGACCAAATTGAAGAAGAGATTGGCATTGATGTATCCAGTGACTCTATTAAACAATGGATCTCTCTATTTCACACCACTGGGGCTGTCATCTCTGATCCGGCATTTCATCTCACTCCTGGCTGTGGAACTAAGCTTACAGAAGCCGGCCAACGCTGTGCACTCGAATTACTCAGGATCGATCCAACCTTATTCCTTGACGAAATTGCTCGTGGCATTGAAGAACGGACTGGTATTGTGATATCAAAGTCGGCACTTGCGATTGACCTCCGTGATCGACTCAACGTCACTCGCAAAGTTACTCGTACTGTTCATCCAAATCAATCGCCTGAGCTTCGCGCTCAATTCTTGTATGATATGAGTAGAATTCCAGCAGAGTGTTTGATCTTCACTGGTTTGTTTTTTTTCTATTTTATCTCCTGCATCTATGTACAGATGATTCTGACATATTTGATTATTTTTAGACGAGAGCTCTATCAGCAAGCGATGATTATATCGCCAATATGCAAGAGCACCTCGTGGTGAACGTACAGCTAGACTTCCAAGACAGACTGCATCAAGACGATACAGCTTACTGCCAGCTATCTCGCTCAGTGGTTTGGTTGCCTTGAAAGTTATAGAAGGGTCAATCAAGCGAGGAGATTTTGAATCTTTTCTTGCTGATCAAGTGGTAAGTCTCTTGTTTTTGTTTTTTGTTTGTTCAATATTGATGTTTCTTGGATCCAAAAAGCTTCCAATGACAAACCCGTTTCCTGGACCAAACTCAGTCCTTGTCCTCGATAACGCCAGCATACACCACAATGGAGAAATCAGAGAAATGTGCAGTGAGTATGGTGTTTATGTGGTTCACCTACCACCATACTCTCCAGATTACAACCCAATCGAGATGGGTTTTGGAATATCCAAAGACCATCTTCGCCGATCAGGAGTCTTGATACCAGACTTGACTCCTGAAGAAGAGATTGAACAGATCTACTTCATAGCAGAAGAAGTGTTTACTCCTGAGATGATCTATGGTCTTTATGAAGGATCGGTCTGGCTATAAAGGTCAGCAACTTATTTTCTCTGATTGATTTATTTTTTTTGACTTGAACTCATATAACTTGTGATACTTTTAAGAATTGTGATAGGATATCAACCAGATGTATGAATCGATCCATTGCTTGATTGTTCATTCAATTTATTTTGTCTTACGATTCATATCTGGTGTCAATTAGTCTTTGGGTGAGGATGTCCATGTGTAATACAATATTCATAGCCACAAAATTAAAGCAAACAGTTTTGTTTCAATAACAATGATCACTGAACCTCCATAGAGTAAGATGTGATCGTGAAGATAAAAAATGTGGACATTGATTGTCCCATATAGACCATGCAGAAGAAAGAGTTCCTCGTTTGAGTAGTAGGTTTGGAAACTGCTCTAGACAACTGAGGGATCATTGAGTTAAAAATATCTTGAAACGATTTTGTAGTTTGATTTTCAAAAAAAGGGTCTCAGACAATGATCAAACCCAAAATCAAACACAGAATTGTATGTTACATTTTGAAACCAATACACAATCATAGAAATGAACAAATGAAGCATTGTAAAATAAAATGTATAATAATAACTACAGCGGTTTGATTGGATCATACATCAATTGGTCGGAAACTTCCAAATTCAATGTTTCCAAGAATATAAGGTTGGAAACGAGTGGAACCACTTATGAGCTTGATAGCTGCACCGAGAGAAAACCCCAACCCTTGGAGTTTGTCTTCACTCATGTTACTCGAGACAATGAAGGTGGACCAATGGTCCAGACCTAATTCAGAGAGAAGGTCGCGGGTTTTGGTGTCAGGGGTAGAAATTCGAGAGAATTTCAGGAAGTCATTAAATGTCCCGCAAAAATGTTTTAGAAACATTCTGTGATCTAGTTGATTTGGTACTGTTGATGTTGAGGGCAAGGCTTGAGGGATGGTGCTGTCGGTGTTAAGATGGTTTATAATTGGTACAGTTGACGTTGATGCTTGAGGTGGGGCAAAGCTTGGGTGATCTTCATGGAGGGCCTTAACTCCAGCTGGTTCGCGTCCACCTATGTATGTTTTGAACATAGGAGTTTTAGGAGGTATAAATAAAGTTACATCATTGCGACCATTGCGACGAGCCTCTATCTATTCAGTGCAGTAAATAATGTTAATTATACAGATGATTTCTGCGAGAAGTTGAAAAATATTGAAATACTACTCACCATGTCATCTGCCCATTTTGAAAGCCGAGTGATGTTCAATCGAACCCATTTTGTAGAATCTAATGGATCAATATATCTCATTTGTTCAGAGCCCCCCTTTTTTCCACTTTTATACTGCGTCATCAAGCATTCTATTGTGCCAGAGTGGAGGTTAGGGTCGTCGAGGGAAGGAAGTTGCTTCATAGTCTTTTGAGAAGGATCCTCTTCTAGCTGGCCAGCCAAAGAGTTCAGGTGGTTGATCTGATTCTGAAACTGTTCGGTATCTTTCTCAATCGATTCCGGATTCTCCATTCTGACCATAAGACCTAATGAGTGGTCCCGTTTCAAGCTTAACGCCACATCAACAAACTCCTCCCAGCCGCTCTCGGTATCAACATCGTATTCACTGAGACCCTTCTTTGGTTTGTAATCAATACCTATCCAGTGAAGATTCCAGCGGGGCTTATGATCGAAAATATAGACAGCCATTGGCTTTATTCGATTTTCAATGATTTGGGTGGCTTGATGCTTAACCCTTTCCGAGGACGTGGAGACAATGTCAATGGTGAAGGAGTTTTCAGCACATCGACCACCTTGCGGCCCCAGGGCAGGAACCCACTCGTGATCGTTGACCGGAGTTTGAATTGGACCTTTTTTCTTTTGCTTCTTAGCAGCTTTTGGTTCCTTTGACTGCCTCAAGTAGGCTTCATACGAGGCAAAGATGACTACAGTATTCTTCTTGTTTTCTTCAGACAAATTCTCGCTATCACCTTTAGACACAGATTACTATTGCACATCAGTAAATCTGATATATATTTGGTTTACAAGCATCATTTATTCAAGTATAAATGCTGCTGACCTTCTTTTTCTTGCAACTGATTCCCTTTAGCCTTTCCTTTAGCCTTCCCTTTAGCCTTCCCTTTAGCCTTCCCTCTAGCATCCTTTGTTGACTTTGTTGTGAGTGGAGCACAGAGGATGATTGAATCTTCAGATAAACCTAGATTTGATTCTTGAGATGAGCCACGAATTGAATCTTCAAATACATCTCCAAAGAACTCTTCAATTGGATCTTCGGTTGCATGACGAGTTGGAGATCGAAATCGAGATGGAGATGGAGATGGAGATGGAGATCAAAATCGAAATGGAGATCGAGATGGAGATCGAAATCGAGATGGAGATCGAAATCGAGATGGTCAAGAAGGAGAAGGTTGAAAAGGAGTTGGAAAACGAGCTCGAGGACGGTTCAGAGTTGGAGGAGTTGGAAAGGGAGTTGGGCCACGATTCATAGAATGAATCAAACCAGTAGGAGACCGAACCAAATGATGAGTTGGAGAATGAATGAAAGGACCAGTTGGTGCACGAGCTGTAGAACAAATAAAATGACGGTTCTTGGAATAAATTGAAGGATGGATTGGAGTCGGAGTTGGCAATTGGATTGGAGAGGGAGATGGAAAAGGAGTTGGGCCACGATTCATAGAATGAAAACCAGTTGGAGAACCAACCAAAGGACGAGTTAGCGCACCAGCTTTAGAATGAATAAGAGGACGATTCTTGGAATAATTTGAAGGACCAGTTGCAGAACGAGTTGGAGAACGATTCAGACGCAGAGTAGGAGAACCGCCCAAAGCACAAAGTGGTGGGCGAAATGGAGCAAGTACCAAACGTTGAGATGAAGGGCAAGTAGGTTTGTGAGTTGGAATGCGAGTTGGAATGCGAGTTGGAATGCGAGTTGGAATACTACTTTGAGAACCCTTGAAAGGCAAACCCCGAGTCTGCTTTTGTGGAATTTTTACATCAATTGATAGAGGGCCATCTATTTGATTGACTTGAGAATCAGTCGATAGCTTAGAATTATCTACAGCCGTCTCTGAGTTGCTAGAAGGATCCAACGTAAGAGAGGGGTTTGGAGATGTTAAGGAGAATTTGGTCCAATTATCTGGCTCTTCAATATCGTCACTATGAGGTCGAAAAGGCCTATTGGCATCATCAGTTGATGCATCCGATTCCAGTTCATCGTATTCTTGGTTGTACACATGATAGGGGTCATCCGAGTTTGTATTATCGCATGGTGAATGCGGATATTGTGTGATCAAAGAAGTATCAAGCCCCAATGTTGATGTTTTCATTACTGATTGCGGAGTTGACAAAACTACACCTGAAGATCGCTGAGCTAGATCATAAGCTGTTTCAAATCCAGCTTGAGAGGATTGAGTAACTGGACCTTTGACATCTCTACAAGGATTTGATTGCTGTCCGAGTTTGACTTGACCCCCATAAACTGTTGGAAGCTTGGACGATGATGATGCACTGTAAACATCATTCAACTTCCCCAATTTGGCAGAGGAAAATGATTAATAGTACAGTTTTTCATAAAAGAATCTAATACTGCACACCTGGGCCATTTCACCCACACTACATATGTGCAGCAAGCTAAGTCAATAGTTGTCTATCATGTACATACAGGTCTGCTCAGTTTTTTGCCCATCAGAATAAATAAATCACATGTTATACCACATGTAACTTTTTCGACTTTGAAATTTTTTTCCCAAAAATTCACTACATATAATTCTGTAGCTGCTCAGGCAATATTGTTGAAGCTATGTCTTAGTAACAGAAAGTGTGTTACATGCAGTTGAGTTGATGAGATCACACCAAAACATTGAGTCAGTGTATGTAGTCAATCTTTTGGAAGCTTTTTTCAATCTGAAAGAAGTTACAGCATGTATTACATATGAATAACTTGTCCTGATGAGCAGATAACTGAGCAGAACTGTATGTACATGATAACCACATATTCACTGAGCCTGCTACACATATGTAGTGTGGGTGTTATGGCTCAGGTGTGGAGTGATAGACCATTTTATGACAAATCATACTCCCAATCATTTTTCCCTGCCCACTTGGGGAACCCGAATAATGTCTGCAGTGTCAACCCTCAAAAAATAGTTTGTACAACAATCCCAGAGCCTATCTGAGTACTGTAGGCTGTGCTCAAGACATACTACTACTTACTTACAAAAGAAAAAAAAATGTAAAATTTGTTGAAAATGTTGAAAAAAAGTTGTAAGAAAAGCAACCAATCAAGGAACGGCTGTAACTCTAAACAGTTGTATCGTTTTTTAGGTTTTACAAATTTTTACAGGCGTTTTATTTATCACTTTTCATCTATTTCTGCTCCTTTGACAGCTTTGACGCGTAATGGGGTGAATGTGGTTGATGGTCTCACGGACTCTAAGTGTATTTCAGCTTTTAATTCTTTGCTAAAAGCATTTACCTCTGCTCTCACATTTTGATTTTTCCAAACCTAGATCTTTGCAGGTGGACTGCTCGGGTTTTGCCATGGCAGCCATATTGTTGCAACCTGATGCAGGAGGAAATCTTCTTCCGGTCTCTTTTTTTTCACGCAAGTTGACTCCTTCAGAAAAGAACTGGCAAGTTCACGATCAAGAACTGGGTGTTATTGTGGAATCATTTGGGGAATGGCGAGCTTGGCTCACAGGTACCAAAACACCTGTCACTGTTTTTTCAGATCATGCTAACCTTCGATACTTTATGACATCGCAGAAGTTAACACCCAGGCAGGCTCGTTGGGCTTCGTATTTGACTCAGTTTCACTTTTCTATTTTACACACCCCAGGCAAGATTAACCCCGCAGACCCACTTTCTTGAAGACCTGATTATGAGGCTTTTTCATCGGACGTATCCAGGATGACCCTCCTGAAACCATATATGTTAAAAGAGGGGGTCACGGTTTGTTCGATTGACACGTCTTTTTCTATTCCCTCTCCTGAGACAAGGAGTTTGTTGATGAACTCTTATGCAGGAGTGGAAGAACTCGTCAAACCTCCTCCTATCTTTTCTTTTGGAGGTGGTCTTTGGTGGTTCAGGGACCGATTGTATGTTCCAGAATCGCTTCGAGCTCAGATTCTTTTGTCGTTTCATGATGATCCTTCTATTGGTCATCCTGGAATAGCGCATATGCTAAGTATCATCACTCGCACGTTTGGCTGGAAAACAATTTGTCAGGATGTCATCAACTTTGTGAAAAGTTGCTCTTCTTGTCAAAGAGTGAAGAGATCTACTCAGGTGCAGCAAGGGAATTTGATACCTTCTGCTATCCCGGATCGTCCCTGGAGTACAATTGGGATTGACTTTATAGTCAAACTTCCTATCTCCTCAGGATGTGATTTGATATTGGTTATCACTGATCATTATTTGAAGGGGGCACATTTCATCCCTTGTAGGGAATCTATGAGTGCGCCACAGTTGGCTTCTTTGTTCATATCTCAGTTTTTTTGCTATCATGGGTACCCGGATAAGATTGTGTCGGATAGAGGTGCGACGTTTGTTTCAACCTTTTGGAAGGCAGTCCAGTTGCAGTTACGAATTTATCCTGCACCGTCTACAGCGTATCATCCGCAGACTAACGGGCAGACGGAACGCACTAATCAGACTTTGGAGTCATATCTACAACATTTTATTAGTTATCGTCAAGAGGACTGGTGTGAATGGTTGCCGATGGCAGAATTTTGTTTTAATAATACACCTTCCTCTTCTACCAAGCTTTCTCCTTTCTTTTCATGGCAGGGTTTTCATCCTAGAGCTAACAGCTTCACTGAAATTTCCAAGGTTCCGCATGCAGACCAGTTCGTCGAACATTTGGAAGCAACTCATTTGAATTTATTGGTTTCTTTAAAACATGCCAAGGAACAACAAGCTAAGTTTTATACTTCACACCGAAGACAAGGCCAGAAATATTCTAAAGGAGATTTGGTTTGGTTGTCCAGGCAGAATATCACGAGTACAAGACCATCACGAAAGTTGGATTATAGGAGGATAGGCCCGTTTCCAGTGGAGGAGATGATTGGTGAAAATGCGGTAAAACTTAATTTGGGACGTGCATATTCCAGATTACATCCAGTTTTTAATATTTCATTGATATCGCCATATATTGATCCGTCAGTAGGAGGAAGGCAAATGGTAGCTCACGAGAATGTTTCTGTTCAACCTTTAGTTCCACTTAGAGACTGGAGACAGGTTTTGGCGATTTTGGATTATAGGAAGAAAGGAAATGCAGCACCGGAATATTTGGTCAGATGGGCGGGAAGGCCTTTTTCAGATGACACGTGGATTCCATTGACGGATATTTCATCAGACTTAGATCTCTTTATTTTAACATTTCATCATAAATATCCCCAATTTCCAACGCCAAAGAACATTTCATGGGAAAGATATGAATCTGGATATCAAGCAGCAATACCTTTTTAGAAGTTATTTAAGAAATAAATAAAATTTTACCCCAGACGGAAATTATTATTGTAATGATTATCAAATAGGAAGATGAGTTTTATCAGATAGTTTACAATATGTAATAAAGTATGTATCAAATATATGTTAGATAAATCAAATGTGGTTTAGGAAACAGTTGTTAAGAAGAATAGTTGTTGAACTTATTACGAATAAGATTGTTAGATGTTATGTACATATCAAATTGTTAAATAGTATATATATATATGTGTGTTATACTTAGTTATGTTTCTTTTCTCTTTATCGAATTATTAAAGTATTTTCCCTCACTCAAATAAGTACTTAGAAAAGTAAATGAACTTTGCTAAGATACACCTGAGCCCTTACAACTCTGTTCCACTATCGTGTGCTCTGTGAACAGTCTGCAAATCTCAAAACATCGAGTTTTGACATTTAGTTGTTGCTCA
The DNA here is from genome assembly GCF_000204055.1 of Melampsora larici-populina 98AG31. Taxonomy (NCBI): domain Eukaryota; kingdom Fungi; phylum Basidiomycota; class Pucciniomycetes; order Pucciniales; family Melampsoraceae; genus Melampsora; species Melampsora laricis-populina. The sequence continues at coordinate 1,098,895 of NW_006768791.1, read as the reverse complement.
GTATGGGTTGAGTTTCAAAAGCATTGTTTTCATAGTGATTGCTCCAAAATAATCGATTGGAGAATCGTCAATTTGAGAACAATTGATTGAAAAAACCTAGAGATTGGAAAACGATCGATTGGAAAGCGATCGATTTCAAAACAAACGATTTAAAAGAAAGACTTGAAAACACATGATTTGAAAACAGGGGGACTTCATAGAACTGATGATGAGCAGTAACAAGATATGATAGGTATGCAAGGAAAGAGGTTCTCCAATGCTCATGTTGAGAGTCAGAATGAGAAGTTTGGTGTGTGTATGCGGATTGAGAGCATAAAAAGTGAAGTATAGTCGGACTTTGAATTTTGGGAGTGATGGTGTGGTGTGCAGCTCGGTAAAAGTCCAGTGCTTTTGCAGATACCGATTTGGTAGAGGTCCAGCAAATTTGCTTGACCTCTACCGATTTTCGAGTGATTCTGTAGGTACAGATCTGTATCTTGGACACGATTGGGGATTTCGAGGCTCGGTATGGTAAATTTCAGCAAAATTTACCATACCGAGGCCATTTACAGAGACGATAGTGGATGCTCTTAGTCAGTTAGAGCATCCGCACTGGTTTGCGGTTGTTAACTTGATCACGCACGGTAACAAACCCTACTTTAAGTAAAAAATTACTTAACTCGACTAAATTCCCCACTCGTTTGCATTAGCAGTGCTGTAACTGTTACAACTTTACAGATAATGCATGTGCTCCACACGGGTCATGCAGTAAGGTAACATTTTGATTTTTCAAGTACTAATCACCTGCTTTCATCACAAGTGTTAATATGATAGAGCCACTGTCCGCTTCTTTGGAGGACTGAAGTTGCTTTCACATTCTCCATCTACATAGATCCAATACTTGTTCATCTACCTGATCAGCAATTTTGATTTAAAAGGACAAAGTCAACATGACTTTGTTCAGCAACTCAATCGATCAATTCAAGTTCAAAAACCAAACGCTTGACTACATTGATCAAGCCTTTAATGAGTCTGAATACATGCAATTATGATCTTGTGAAAATATTAAAGATTCAAAGTTAAAAAAGAAAAATCGACAATCTGAACGATCTGAACAAATCCAAACTTTTCTTAATGATTTGTATCACTTGATCTTGAAAGTCCCCTATGATTAGTCTTTGAATGTTGATTTTCTTTCATTTGAACTGTACATGCTATATGAATGTTGACATTCTACATATTCATCTGATTGGTATGAAGTCAAGTTGAAGATATCTGATCGAGCTATTTTAATTAAAAAACACCAAAAATTGAAGATTGAAACAACATGAATCAGCATTGATTGTTCTTGATTTAGTTCATGTGACTGTGAGGCTTGGATTTCATCGTGTGTGGAAGGTGAATGTGGAAGGTGAAAAGGAGGTGTGGGTTGACTTTGGTGTTGGAGGTCGGGTTGAGTCTCGTTTTTGGAGTCGAAGTTGCTGTCAGCTAGTCGCGATGTGTGTTAATGCATGCGTTAGCCAATCGGTAAATTTACTGATTTGCTAACGCAAATTGATCAAAAGTTAACTACCGCGGGGCTAATTTTCCACCGGTGTGGAAAAGACCCCGTGGTTGCGTTAAATTTAACCTTACCGCACCCGATTTACCGCACGAGTGCGGATGCTCTTAGTGCGATATGTGAAATCAAAAGCACTTAAAATCAAAAAAAAAGGTGATACCAGCCTCACAACTTCAATATTGATTCTGCAAGTTCAATATTTTGAGAATTTGAAGTATGTCCTGTTCAACTTCTCAGAATATATTTATGTTCAAGAGACACATTCTTCCTGTGTTCAACTTCCATGGATTCATTTATCTCATGTGAAGTTTTACCTCCAAAAAAGTCCCAGTCCATTTCAACAGTATATAGGTTTTCAATGAAGAAATTTTGGGCCATTCCTTACTTATGTCCTATTTGACTATGTAGCAGATGTTGACTGGGTAAAGTCAATACTGAGATTCATGTTTGTGCTATCTCACCAAGTGTTTAATTCAACCTTTCAGCATTTCAATTTTGCTCAGGTTTGTAAGGATTGGAGTATTCATGAAAGGTGCCTTGTTCACTTAACCATTTGTTCAATGCTCCACCCATGCATTGACCACCTGTATCTGATTGAATTGTTTTGACTTGATCCCAGGTTCTTGTTCCCATTTCTTCATTGTGTGCTGTACATTTGGCCAGTAGATAATTTCCTCCAATTGCTCCAGTGAGCTCCAGTTGTTGGAACTAGATACTTTACATTAGTCATATTTCATATTTTGTTTTTTATTTTCTCTTTATGTGCTTGTTATGAACTTTGTCCACAACTTCTATTCACTACTTTTGTCTGCTTAGTCTAACCATTTGTTGTAGCACTGAATGTTCTTATCATATTCCTGATCCAAGGAAGTGTTCTGATTCAATCATCACTAGCAAATGAGCGGCGGGCGCCGCTTTAGCGGCTGACGCCGCCATGTTGTATGTAAACCAAACACAGCACAATTCCAAAAGCATGACAAAACCCCAATTTCACACACATACACTAACATGTTGGTGGCAGGTGCTGCCCTGGGTGACCTCAACCTGACAAAATTTGTTTGCAACAGAGAAGTCAAAAATTGAGATATCCAGTGACATGCTTGGATATATTTGGAAAATACAACACTTACCAAGTCATTACAAAAGTGAAGTCAGTCTTTTGAAGCTTGATTCAATATTTGTTAAGATTTGAAACCTTTACATGCTGTTGAATTCAAAATTCCACCAAAAAACTGTAATATTCTCATCATCTAAACACATAAAGAGCTTGACTGACTCTGTTGAAAGGATCTGATTGCAATGAAAGACATCCAGTTGATTCTCACCATGCTAAATCCAAGTGAAGAATTGAGCTTTGCAACCTTTCCCAAGATCAGCCTATGAATTGAGGTATTTTTTCCCGTGCCTGCAGAGGGCGCCCTGGACATTGGGGTCCCACAAGAGTACAACAGCAAGCATTTGTACTTGTTGGAGCCCCAAACGTATGGGGCACTCTTTATGGGCACTGTGTTTGGTTCATCAAATAATTCCAATTGAGTTTGTAAAAGGTCCGTTCTTCCCTAACCACTATGCCTTTACCAGCATTGCATATTAAGGTATGTATCACACAATTTTGGAATGTGATTGACTTATATGTCCTAAATATTATACAAGAGTATGGCTCCTTCCTCTATCTGGTTGCTTTGAGGGTCTCTGCACAACTGTTTTTTAATCACCACCAAAGGAAGGTTTTTGTTGGGTTCAAGATTGAAGTGACAATTAAAAACATTGCAAATCAATCTAAACACTTTCCAGCACAAACCAAAAGAGTCTGAACATGGTGGGTGTGAAAAAGAGTGATAAGATGTACATATTTGTAAAAATCATAAATGAACAGCCAAATTTCAAAAAACACTCAAGTGAATTGAAGATCATAGCTTCTTGACATCTTTCAGCTGCTAAATTATTGAGATGCATTGTACACTAAAATGAATCAATTCCTGTGTTGGTCTATTGGTGTACACAGAAATCAATCAAATAGATCCACTCGAACCAAACTTGAAATCCAATCCAAATGGTCTGACCTGGTAAAGATTTCTAATCTAGCATTCAGTAAGGAATTAGTATGGGATGGACTATCAAATTAATTCAAGATGTGCAAAGAAAATTCTTGATTCAATTTGATCATTGATTTTGAGAGACATTGTGAGTAAATCAATTGGTAGGATGATAGCCTTCCTAATCTTGTAGATTGATCTGGTGTCTATAGAGACTATTGACTGATATCAGTTCTTGAACAAGAGAAATGGATTTTGGAAAGGTTCAATGCTCATGATGAAATTCTGCAGATGAAAATACAGTATGGAAATGTATGGAAGACTTTCAATGCCTATGACAGAAAATAAACTCAAACTCAGAGCTGGATCAATGGTTTGAGACTGACATATGCTTATTATGTGAGCATGTATCATAGAATATCCTCAATGTGTTTGCAGATTGGATAATATCAGGATGATGATAAATCTTTGAAGCAGAAATGAACAGTAACCAACAGATGGTTTTCCAACAAAATAATTTATTGGGACAAGATAGATACTTTGGGTAAGCTTTTGTAAGCTGAGTAAGGTGCGGAGTTGAAGATAAAGGATGACTATCTTCTGTAGTATGGAATTTCTTTAAGCCACAAAAGACTTTTAAGAGTTGATCAAATTTTAGGTTTGAAATGTTGAGAATTGATCAACAAATGTATAGACCTATTAAAGACTCTTCAGGAAATTTGATAGTCACTGATTTCATCATTGTTATCATGATTAAGTGATCTAACCATTTCCCATTCAGCATAATTAATGAGCCCAAGTCTGTAAACTTTCCCTCTTGGTAGGACTGACCTCCTTATAAACTTCATAAGTTTGTTGTATGAATAAGTAACAGGAGGTAAATTCTGATAAAGTCAATAGAGATCAATTGAACACAATGATGAGAATGAAATTGAATTTGGTGTTGATGAATTTAATTCTAGTGGAGGAAATGGAACCATAGAAGTGAACAGTACATTTGCTTCATTGTGAGATCCATTTGAAAAGAATTGTAAGCTTGCCAATATCTTACTCGAGTGGGTCCTCATAGAATAGGTTTACTGTGTTAGTACAATCACCTGATGATCTATGGTGTTATGAAGGTTACCTATTGTCAATAAGCGGATTAGGCAGAGTCTTTGGTAGAAGCGTACAGAGGTAAAGTGGCTGATGAAGAGTTTTCATCGTGGTAGTTTGAATCTTAGATTGATTATCCATTAAAGTAGGTGGTGCTGTTGAATTATGGTCACTATATTTTTGTATCTCGAGTTGTTCTAAAGGCATTCAAATTGTTTGTTAGTATGTTGATGATGATTTAATTATTTTGATTCAGATCCTGGTACAAACCTGTGTTGGTATGATGATTGATTTCAATATTTGCTGAGTAAAAGATCAGATCAAATATTGAGCATTTGAACAGGTTAAAAGTAGTCTGGAGGTATATTCTGCACATCAAAGGTCAGTTGTAGAAGTTTGAGAAGAAGCTGCATGTCTTTTAGTTGTGTTGAGGATCTTGAATCGATTTCAGAGATGCCAGTAAAGAGATGAAGTCACTGGTCCTAAGTGGAAGATTAAGTTGAATGAATTTGAGAGACATGAATTGCTAGAATCAGGTTATACTGTCTGGATGGAACTAATTTGTCAACGTGAGTTCCTCTTAAACACGTACTTGATTATCGATAGAAGTTGCAATGATCGATTCAAGTTTTATTCGAAGGTAGATGAGTACATATGAAGTTATCTTCTTTGAGGTTTAATGGTAAGTATCATAGTTGATGTACTCGATAAACCTGTTGGTGAGGATTGGTGGATAACATTCTTTCTTTGAATGGGATCGATCGATCTGGCACATGCAGATAAAACACGCAAAGCTTTTGCACCTCGAGAGCATTTAACTTCTTTTCTAGAGTCGATTTGACGAGCTCTGGCCTGTGATAATCTGGTCCCTAGTTGATCGTATATGTAGAAAGCAAATAAGATAACCAACTGATTATATATCATCGGAGATCTGATAAGCATGGATTCATCCACAGAATCGCATCAAGAAGATCAATGTCATACAATGAGTTGAAACATTTAAATCTACGAAAAAGATGCTGAAAGTAAGAGGATCAATCAGTCCAAGGGACACTAACAAGATACCTTATGTATGCAATAGATATCATACAAGAATGAAAGGATTTGACCACATCGGAAATTTCTTCTTTCAGATCATAGTTCAACCAAAATAGTTGTTGTGAATCCAAGAAGGAGTAGGTTCAGGTTCTATCAGATTCTGTCAATCTTAATCTGAATTGATCATAGGCTGCTCATATGACAAAAAAGAAAGTAGATTGCAACATGCAGACTTACACTTGGTATCTCCTAATTGATCCTTTCTGTCCAGTCACTAAGTGGAAAAGACAAGGTCAGATGCAAAGGTTATGATAGATGATGAAAAGGTGCGAAAGGATTATCAGGTAATGAATGTCTTAATAATCGTTTCTTGGTGGATGTTGCTCAATAATCATCATTGGGAGAACAAAGAGATGGCAAGATGAAGTTAACTCGGACATCAGATCACCAGTACTTCCGTCCGTGGAGGGTGTCAGAGATTGAGTAACGACCGCGGATCTTGCCCTCAAACTTAAGAGAAATGAACGGGAACCTGTCGAGCTTCCCATTAGTACTGAAGTGGCAGCGATAGGAGATCCAAGGCTACCAGTTGATGGTGGCGAGTGGATGTGGTCGACAGAGACTGTTGAGGAACTTGAAGACAAAAGTTTTGACCAACGCACTGATGAGAAAAAACTCTCGTTTCCTGTCTCAACATCGCTAGCTTCATACGGTGATTGGTGATTGTATGACTGTTAAGCAGGAGTAAAAGGCCTGAGTGGATCAGACAATGAAAAAACATAAATTTAAATGTGGTTGTTGGTGGACGCCATGAGGATGCCAAAATGGTCCATTAGTAGCTTGCTTACAAGATCTGCAAGTTGGAGGTTTAGAAAGATGTGTTGAGCCAAGAAAAAAGACCAGGGTTCCTGCACTCTGAAGATCTTGGGATTCATGGTTTTGATACAGAAACAAAAACAATCCTTCATAAGACACTTTTCGTATCAGTCATAGATCAGTTGCAAAATTCAAGATACCAACTGAAATGAAGATTAGCCAGGTTACTGTTTATGAACTCATATTGAGCACATTGTTGAAAATGTTGGTGTTTGTCTGGCGGTTTTACGAGTTGAAATTCAGTCATTGGAGCATATTGATGACCTAAGATGAGTTTTTTTGGATTGGATTCCAGCTTGGTGAGCAGCTTTAAGATACGACGGAAAGATTCAAGGTCAACAAGATTAGTTTCTCAAATATACCAGCAAACCAGCAAGATTTATATTCGCACTTACGCACAACATCGCCTCCAGTGCATTCTTTCAACGTGAGCAATCATAAAAGTGGTCTGGATTAGCTGTGAAAGCGGATGATGCTGAAAGGGTAAGCAAATGATGAGTTTTAATGATCTCGCTCGCCTGCTCTATCTCCGAGTATTATAAACTTGGTGTTACACAACATGAACAACAAGAGGAGCGTTGTTGGTGGGACAGAAGAGGGGTTACGTACGTCGCAGCTGCATCACTGTCCTTCCAAGCTCCAGCCCGAGTCTTAGGTTTTTCCAGCAGACCGATGTTATGTTTTCTACTCCACCATGCACATACTCCATTGGCCGATGGTCGTGATTGGTCAGGGACAATGGTAGCGGAGGGCCGAGGTTTGTAGCAGACTTGGACTTATACCACGGAACAGATGTCCAGCCAAGAGTGATGCCTGAACCAGGGCAAGCCTTGATCTGGAAGACCGTTGTGTGCCGATTCCTGTTCTTCGGTCTCGAGAGCCAGTGGTAGTTGATGACTGGGATGATGGGTAAGATCTGTTGTTGGCTTCTCAGTTGCAAGACCTTCAGCCAATTGATGCTGAAGAATAAGTAAGTCATCTTGAAAAATAGTATTGACGTCAAGAGACGGAAAGCCAGGTCTGGAACAAAAGTAGCTAATACCTTGCAGTAACTTGATAGCTGATGCAAAGTTTGTATATTGAGGATGGTGGGACCAAGCTGAAGTGTGAGAGCACATGTGATATCTACCAAAAACTCTATCATTTCCTCTTGGTTGGCTACCCCGTGTTGTGACTGAGATGGATCAAGATTCAAAGTAAGAAGTGGATCCCATAGTCGAATGACGTCAGTGAGATCAAAGCAGTGAGTGATTGGCAATTTGCTGAGCCGCATAAAGGATTTCTTGAAGATTAAGACCTTGGACACATGCCTAGTGAAATCGATTCATGCGACAAATATAATAGTTGATGTGTGGTTTGTGTCGCGGAAAGTGTGGACTCAAGCTGGCGGAGGGAGAATTGGTTGGTATAAAGTGTGAGCATGTCATAACCTTTTTTCAAAGCGGGGATGAGCCAAGGTGCATGTGAGTTCGGGTAGGTTTGGGTGTGTTGCAATCACTAATTCAAATGTTTGCCACCAATTGTGGCGCTTTCATGTGAATCATGAGCTGGAAATTTTTGGTGGATTGATGTTTTTTTTTTTTTTTTATGCATTGCTTAAAGTGCCTCCTGAGCCAAAGGCTATCAGGCACTGTAACTACTTGTGCTCCGCTCCGGTAAAAACCCCTGTGGGGAAAAGGACGCGTGCTGGCTGTTTGAAGTATTACAAGTGTTATGTAGGGTACAATTGGTGGCGCTAAAGGATTAGGTTTACATGGTTGAGGTGGAGGGGGGAGGCGCGCCATTAGGGGGAGCCTCATCAATGATTGATGCCCATACCCAGCGATTTTTCAGCCGCCAGGTTGAGTTGGAGTATTTGGCGATGCATTCGAAAGCCTTCGGATTCTTGAGGATGTCGGTAGATCCTTGGAGTTGCAGCTCATTGAGCGCCGCGGTGAGCTTGTGGCGTTGTCGTTCGTATCTGTTGCAGATGAAGAGGAAATGTTCAGTGGATTCCACTCCCCCCTGGCAATCACACAGGGGGTCGAATCGTTGGTGGTGCTTGAAGAGGTATGAATTGAGTTGGATGTGGCTGGATCTGAGCTGTGTGATCGTTGAGCATTCGTGTTTATTGAGGTTGCTAAGGGACTTGAGGTGTGGCTTTGGCGACGGTTTCTGTCCTAGACGTCTGATGTCCTCGGCGGAGAAGTTGTTCTCTTCCTTTTTGGACCATTCTTTGATCGCCGCCAGGAAGCTCGCCAAAGATGGGGTTGAGGTGAAAGTGCTTGGCAGGTCGCGCTTTGCCAAGCTGTTAGCAATTTTGTCGACAACCTCGTTACCTTTGACGCCCTTGTGGCCTGGGCACCAGCGAATTGCGATTCGCGCTTGTGCAAAAGTAACGGCGAGGTATGAAAGGATCTTGAAAGTTTCCTTTCTGTCGAGCAGTGATGTGATGGAGGGCGGACAATTGCCTAGGTCCTTGATGACCGATTGGTTGTCCAAGATGATTGAGATCCGTTTTGTGTTCAAAGTTGCCACTCGAAGGGCGGTCGCGAGGCCTAGTTGAACGCCCTTATACTCAGCCTGGTAGATGCCATGGAGTCGGGCCTTGCCTAAGTGCTGGGCAAGAGATGTGTTAGTATTTTGGCACCAAGCCGCCGCTGCGGTGTTTTTTGTTGGTATCCGTGAGCCGTCAGTGTAGATAATGAGGTGTTCCTGAGAGTGTTTGAGGTTCGTCGTGCCTTTGATGGCTGCTTTCTCGTCGTCTTGGATGATGGTTGAGAAGTTGGGTGGTCGTGTTAAGGCGGCTGAGGGGTCCACGGGTAGTTGTGTGGTGAATTCGTCAAATTCTCTGCCCAACTCGTGTTGGAAGAACTGGTGGAACACATTACGGTGTGACCGAGGTTTCGACACCTGTGCTTGTTGGATAACAGGAAAAAGGGGGTGGGAGTTGGGTTTAGCTAAAGAAGCGGCGATAAAGTTCATCGTCTTAGCTTTGAGCCGGGTTCCTGGTTTGGTCAGGTTCATGTCGTGCTGGAGGAAGGGGCGAGGAGTGGTGTGAAGGGCTCCCAATGCCGCTCTTGCGACGGTGTTGTCTACGGTTGAGAGATGATCGAGGAAATATTGGGGGGGGTCGAGGGGGAGCCACGCTGCGACCCCGTAGTCGGTGGCGGTGTGAACTGTGGTGACGAGCAGGGTGCGCATCAGGTGTGGTGGTATGCCCCATTCAGATTTCGTTAAGGAAGCAATGAAACCTGACCGAAGCTTTCCTTTTGCAATGACGTCTCGGCGGTGTTGTGAGAAAGTGAGTTGGCTGTCGAATGTCACACCAAGCCACTTAGCAGAGTCGTGGGGGTGAAGGTTCTTTCGGTCTCCAAAATCAATCGTCGGAGTGGGGATGCTGGCATTGAGCTTGTTAGGGCTGAAGATCATCCAGTGACTCTTCTTTGTGTCGAAGATGGCACCATGTCGTTCAGCCCACTTGATTTGTCTGAAGGTGAGTGTTTTCATCTTTGATTGGAGCTGGTGTGTGTCGGCCGCAGACGCGAGTAAGATTACGTTGTCTACAAAGCCCAGTGCCTCGGCCCAAATCTAGGGGTCAGCGATGTCAAGAAGGGAGGAGTTGTAGAGCAGATAAAGAAGAGGGGACAAGGGCGAGCCCTGGGGTAGTCCGTGGGTTAGATCGAAACCGGATGATTCGAAACCGTTGAAGGCCAACCGCGTTGATCTTTCTGATAGAAAGTTGTTGATGATGTTAAGCGTTTCCGAGTGGACGCCTTTCTTTTCTAACGTATCCATGAGCCGGGGGTGGTGGACCGATGGAAATGCTGACTTGACGTCGGCAAACATCGCACCTACCATATTGCCCTTAGACCACTCTCCTCGTATGAATGCGACGAGGTGGACAAGGGCCTCCTGGCTTGACCTGTTTGGTCGGCCGCCGTAATGGCCACGGTTTATGAGTTGGAGTTTCTCGACTTGTTGAGAAAGGTGAATAGTGATGAGCTTCTCGTATAACTTGCTGAGCGTGTTGAGGAGGGCGATTGGACGGTATGAGGAGGGGGTGGTGTAGTCGGATTTGCCCGGCTTGGGTATCATGATTGTTCTTGCCTCTTTCCAGCGTTTTGGGAAAATACCTGTAATGGTGATGCATTGAAAAAGGGCCAAGACATGTCTGCTTACCACCGGCCACAGTGACTGCCAAACCCAGTTCTGGAAGCCGTCGTTGCCTGGTGCTCGCAGTGGGGGGCTTCTGGTTACTATCTCTTTGAGTGAATCCTTGGAAAGAGAGTCGAGTAGTCGAGGCATGACCGAAATTGAAGGTTTTGATTCTTCGGTAAGCGGGAAGTAGAGGGGTGTGGTGTCGTCCAAGTCGCAAGGGGCTGTGGCGACGCAAGTAGCCCTAAATAGGGTGTCAGCTTTCTCATCGTTCGACGTACAAGTAGTTCCGTCAGTAGTGATCAATGTGTTGATGACCTGGGATGGTTGTCGGCCGGAAGCGTACTTCTTCGCTTGGAAGAGGTTGGCATGAGTCAGTGTCGAGAGGTAGATCCTCCAGTTACTTTCCTTTGCCTTGTTGACTGCTGTTTTGAAGTCGTTGCGAGCCTTCCTGAAGGCCTTGCGGTCTACATCGAGTCTTGTTTTCTTCATGATGCGCTCGGTCCTTAGAGCCTCTCTGCGGAGGGGCTCAAGGATCGTGGGATTCCACCACTTCTTGTGCTTACCCGCGGGTGGTTTCCAAGGGGAGTTGTTGTCGAGGGCTTTAGTGATGACGTCGGTAAGCTCTCGGTCAAATTCTTCAATCAGGGCTCTAGTCGTCAGCGGACGGATTCTCGGTAGGTTGAGCTGTATTTCGGTTTTCAGGTCGATCATCTCGGCTTTCTTCCAGTTCTTCTGGGTGCGAGCGGTGGCGGTGTTGGTAGGCAAGTCAGATCGGATGAGGAGAGTAGTGATTAAGGCCTGGTGGTCGGAGAAGTGGCTGGTAATGGATTCCTCGTCTATGAAACATTGTTGGATTACGTCATCCAGTAATTCGTTGACCCACGTCTGGTCGATTGAGGTGCCCAAGGTGGTGCTTGATCCAACTCCAAATGTTGGGATTCCGCACGGCGAGCGCAAGTGCATGTCCCAATTGGACATCAGGTCCACCAGACGTTCCGCGTCTTTGTCCTGCGTGGATAAGTGAGGGGGGTTCCATAAAGATGAGTGTAAATTGCAGTCAGTATTGATGATTGTCGGTAGAAGCTGGATACTGAGGGGGATGTTTTTCATCAAAGCGTCGTAAGCTTCAAAGCCTGAGAAGATTGACGGGTCGTTGTACACACTGATAACAAGCAGCACGAAACCGGATGTAAATGTGATTGTACACGCCGCAATGTCTCGTGAGGCCGATTGGAGTGGGTTAATTTGAGCGTTGAGGTCTTTTCGTATGTATAGGCACGCTCTGGGTCGTGCGTTGGTATTCCTTGCTGCTGGAGTAGGACTAATAAGCGTCCAGTTAGGGTGTTCTTGCGGTAAATAGTCCACATTGTTGACTGTTGGTTCTTGTAATGACAGGATAGAGAAGAGATTGGTAAGATCAGAATTGAAAAGTGAGTTGGAAGTGTCTGGTGAGTGTCTGCAATTCAGTTGTAGAATTGAAGCCGTGTCAGGTAAGGTAAGTTTTGTCCGAAGGTGTTGTTCTAACATTGTAAGTTAGGTTCAACGGCTTCTTGGACAATCACGATCTTTGGTGATCCACTGGGGTTGTGAGGCGGGAGAGCTTCGGCGATGCGTGTTGCGCACAGAGGGCTGAAGGGGGAATGTAGGAGGTCTTGGTTGGCAGAATCAAAAATCTGCCTGATTGACTTGGTGGGGTCGAGTTTATGTAAGGTTCTTACACATGCCGTGCACCTCATAGGAGTTTCTCCTTTCTTGGGACAGGCATGGGCGTGGTGCTCCTCTCCGCAGTAGGGGCACATTGCTTTTAAAGTACATGATGGAGCGGTGTGCCCCGGTTTCCTGCAGTTGTAGCAGCGTTTTGGGGGTTCTCTACCTGGTTCAGTTCTGTGAAGACCCCTCCCGAACCACACCTTTTCCCTGACACATTTGTCAGCGGGTGGTTTTGTGTTGAAGCCTATCAATAGAGTTGAGTAGCGTTTAGATGGGTCATCTTTCAGTTTAGGGTTAAGCCACCTTACAAAGGTGGCATCTTGTAGGAGGTCGGGGTTGGAAGCAGCCAGCTCCTCCACATGACTCTCAATCTCGGGATCGAAGGAGGTCGGGATGGCATGGACGAGCACAGTATAGTGCTCCGGTTTTATCTGAAGAGCTGTGGTTATGGCCGGTAGCCATGTTTTTTCAGTTTGCCGAATCTTTTCAGCGTGCGCCGCACTTTCTAAGTGTAGGACCAGATCGTTAGACGGGTGGCGCTGCACCGTCTTCACAGTTATTGTGGCTTCGGACGACTCATCGGTCTTCAGCTTATGGAGTCAAAAGGCATTATTAAAGCCTTGTATCAGTTGGGTGACGGTCAACGAACCCAGCGCAGCTTGGGTTCTGTCCGTTTGTACTAAGGTGACCGTATTGGTCGACCTTTTCTGGGTGGGGGTTCTGGAGTTGGGGCGTGGTCTTGGACTTGGTCCTGTACCAGCTGCGGGGGAGGATGCTGCTTTGGCGGCGTAAGAATTGGCGTTTGATCCGGCCGTTTGACGTTGGGTGCTCTTATTCGAAAGAGCTGGTAAGGCTGATACAATGAGCGAGACCTTTTCGCTTAGTTCATCAAATTTCTCGGTGAGCGAGTGAATTTGGAAGTCAGAAGCTTTATCAGAGCTCGGTATTGGGTTCAGCAACGGCGCAGCCGCCCTGGTGGGGCATGAGAGGCTGGACACCGGTTTACGGAAGAGGAGTCTCTTCGTGTTGTCCAGCTGATGTCTGTCGAAGGCAGCGTTTATCAAAACGAGGATATCCGCGCACGACTCGACATCCACCTGGATCTTTGAAGGCATCCGGCCTTTGGCCGGGAGTTGGATCGTCTCGTTGGCGACCGAGACGAGCTTTTTCAGGAGAACAGTGAGGGAACGATCGTCCTCACTGCCTGGGATCATTCGAGACATCCTCTCGGATCGAGGGGTGTCCGGGATGTTTTGCGATGGCTCTTGGCCATCCGGGTTTGAGGGAGCGAACCGAGCCTTCTTCTTCGAGTACTCGGCAAGAAGCGGGATCGTAGTACGCTTGGGAGTGGCGTCAGGGAGATCGGTGATGATTTCGGTTCGTGGGGGGACCTCGTCCGAATCATCTTGAGGGGGGTGGAACGCGTCCATAGTATCGTTAGACGCGGTTCGATCAGCCGATCCGTCGATCGACTGATGGAGGGGACCTTCGACAACCATCTGGCCCGTGTCGGCCGCGTCAGGTGGCATCGGACGCGAGAAATCGACACTTGAAGGCTGGCGAGGTGATCGGGAAAGTTAGGAGAATGGGTTGGCGAAGCTGAAATTCGGGTCACGTGATCGTAGAAAAAAGCTGTACGAAGTCAGAATTCTTCTCCATGATAGGTGGCAGGAAGATGAATATTCAAATTCAAAGAAGCTGTGAAATGGTTTCTGACAATGGCCAAAACTTGAAAATCACGCTAATGGTGTATTTTGTTGAGTTTTGTAAGCGAAGTGCCTTTGGGATTAAATGTTATGATTACAACTTTCTCTATCACAACACCTTATCATCATGATTCTCTCTCCGGATCCAAATAATCATTTATAGATGATTGACCAATAAACTGTGGTCTCATCAGAAATCTGAAATTCCTGTATGGTTGTGATCACCAGTTGTTGTGAATTGAGGGCATTGAACATGACTGTGTCCAAAGATACTGCAGAAAAAACATTGATCAATTTGTGCTTTGACATTGCTATTTGTGTCTTGAGGATTTTGCAGTGGTTTGAATACACTCTTCTTGTGTTCAATATGCTATTGTGTCCATTTTGAAGATCCTCATTGCCATTATTTTTAAGTTTCTTCATTGGAAGAGTTTGTATTGACCTGCTTTCTTTTCATCATATTTACTGTCTAATTCCTTGTTGGTTTATAATTTAGTCATGTCTGCTGGCATGTGTAATTGATAAAATGATCCAAATTCTGAAACAATTGAGTCAATGTTTGACATACAAGCTAGTATATTGGTTTCTTTGGGAATGGGGTGTAAGGAAATACAGTAATTAAATAATGAGAATTGATTCATTCTGCCATTACGTTTGAATAGATTCTGCAGGACTTGCATAGCTTTGTACGCTGAGTCAGTGTTTTCTGTTATGTTCTTCAGATCATTGTCAATGGTATTTGTGATGATGGATGTCAGTAACTTATCTTGTTCTTTATTGACATAAGATGAGGTGGGTTTTGGATTGTTGTAGTACCTCTTGATTCTCAATAATGACTTCATCACGGTCAGCTTGGGACTTAAAACAAGGATATATGAGCAGTCCTGAGTTGGAAAGATGTTACATACTAAGTTGAACATTGAGGCTTTGTTACAAGAATGAGTATCTTTATCAAAGTAAATTCAACTAAGGAATTTAAAGCTTAGTACCTATCTTTTAGGGCCCGTTTGGTTGCGATTATTTTACTGAAATTATGCCAATACCACAGTAAAATAATTGCAACTATTTTTTCACTGTTTGGTAGCCCAAAAACACAGATTATCGTACAACATTATTTGTTCAATAATCTCATAATCTGTATTAATTCTGTAAACTCTTTTTTGAGTTTATTTCCGATTATCATTGGAATGATTCCGTACGTGATAAGGGTACTTGTCAAAAATTCACCTCTTTGCCCTTCTTTGCCTTCGCCTCACCACAGCTCACCACCATGTACATCACCCATGTATCTCACATAACCTCACATCAACTCGATCAAGACTTCTTCAACTTCGACTCTGGTACATATCAACTTCTATCACTGCATTGATTCTTCAACTTCATCACGTCTTTGATCAACTTATCTTTGATATCATTTCATCTCTGATTGACCTTCAGTTCTTTGGACACACTCATCTCATCTTTGTTCCAACTCATCTCAACTCTCATCTTCTCTCCAATGCTGTTTTTGATTCAACTCATCAAATCTTCAACCCCTTCCTTGATTTCCCCACGTCATTGAGCAGGTCCATGAGGGTTATGATTTATTTTGGTTTCAAATCTTACCAGAGTAATTGAAGAGATGTTGAGATGACTTTTGTGATTTGAAATCACATGAAGCTGGTGATGTATTACATGAGATAAGCCAGCATTTCAGGAAGATGAAAAGATGATAAACATGATCTCAACAATACACAATGTTTGATGAGACTATAGCAAGAGACTTGTGCGAGACAAAGTGACCAAGTGACAATCAAGCATGCTTTTGACCAACAAAGCGGTGATTATCTCTCGAGGAGAGTGCATTGCATGATCTTGATTCTCTGAGCACTGGGTTTTGATTGAACTCACCAAAACCATTGTTGCACCATTTCCTCTTGAATCAATTTTGTGATGGTAGTTCCGAGCTACCAAACAATTATTTTTAAAAACCACCCATTACCTCTCAACTCACAATTAATTGTGAGTTGAGACTTTTACGGTAGTTTTGGGTCCATTAATGCAGTACACTTTTACTGTAGTATGTGATAATCTTGGGCAACCAAATGGGCCCTTAATGTGTGTAAAAAAGCTAACCTGCATTGTCCACCCCGAGTACATATAATATAGAATTATCATACATAAAACCTAATTAAATGTACATGAAGCTTTGGAAATCTATGTAACATGTAATATGACATATAGCAAACCTAATTACATATACACATACACTCAAAACTACATGTAATATGTAATAAAACCTCATTTACACCTCATAACTTGGTGTCAAGAATTAAAATGCTTATACTACATAATACCCATAACACACATATGTAATTAAGTATAACCAGTATCGATCATAACATTTAGTAATGATCAACCCTGAACCAATGTAGTGCTATCAACAAACATCACTACAGTTAGGTTTAGAGAGGAGAGTATATAAACCTCTCCTCCCTCAGCCTTCAGAGATTTTGTGAGGGTTGGGTGCTCTCTTGAGTACTCAGGGCTCACTAATGGGGCAAGGTGAGTCTTATAATTTAAGTAATTATATCACCTGAGGCGCGCCAATCATTCGACCGTGCAACCAATGGGCGCGTGCACCATCTCATCGACCCGCCGACCGAACAACTGCACTAGATCATCCGAGATGATCTAGATCGCTCTCTATCACGTCTTATACACAAGTTTAAGTCATCATCTCCCAATAAGAAATGTTTGTATAGGTCATTGCGAGCAATTTTCATCATCTATTATGATATGATTCAAATTTATGATTCCACTCTGAATGTGGAGTTCTCCAGATCAATCAGATCAATCTGAAAGACACACAGATCAATCATTCAAAGTCCGAGGACCGACAGTGGAGATATCTGAAATTGAACCTCCTTGACTCTTGCAGTCATAACTCATTGAACCACGTATTCTACTCTTAGAACTCATCTTCAACTCTTACAACTCATCATCTACTGTTTCTTCAACTCTTACAACACATATTCGACAACAATAACTCATCCCTTCACTTCACATAACTGTTTCAACATCTCACTCGATGCCTTCGCGGTCTCTACGGTCTAGTAGAACAGGTGGTTCCAATCTTACAGTGCCAAAATCCAGTAAGCGCAAGGCTCCTTCTGCTAAAGACTACTTGAAAATCAACAACAACAAATCAGTTCGGGCCAAACGTGGAGGTCAAGACACAACCGATGAATCTGATGAAGACAATGATCACCATTCCGAGAACAACATCAACACACCAGACGACCTCGATACTGCGAATGCTTCTCAAAATCCTGATGAAGACAAAGAAACTTCATTTACCTCGTGTTTCCCTTCTTTGACATTTGAAAATATGGACGAAGAACTTAGCAAATGGACTCTGGCCGACCTTCGAAAAGCTCTAACTGAACAGAAAGCAAAGCGTGGACGTCACAAGTCTCAAACACCACCTGAAATCAAAACCCTTGTTGAGCTTATCCGGCTGGACTATGAAAAGAGGATGTTGATGGCCGCGCTCATAGGAGGAATCAGTCAGACTATGATTTGGGGCCTTGTGTAAGTCATTTTTCATCAAAACACCTCTTGAGCTTCTTTGAGTTCTTTGAAGCTGACTTATCTTTACTTATCTCTTGGGTATTGTAAGCAATGCGGGTCCAAGAAAGGGTAGATCGTCTTCGTGGACAAGATTCTTGGCCTTTTGCAAAAAAGCACTTACCCTGCCTTGTGGGTCAGGCTTTCTTTTATATAAAACATGCTTTCAAACCTGATCTGACGTCTCTTGTTTTTTTACAAAATCAAAGTCCCTTCGCGACATGATAGAGCTGGCTGGTCCACTAGGAACAAAAAGCTTAGTGAGATTTGGAAAGGATTCAGCAGCGATCAGAAGAAAGTGTTCAAGGATCCCCTCTTTTTTGCTTTGGCAAAACTTCCCGATGTTTCAATCAACGATGACGATGATTGGGAAGATGAAGAGGATGGTATCATTGATGTATCAAAGGAGGTCTCTGAACCTAAGGTCCACCAGCTCTCAGAAGCTGACGAAATCACATATCAACCGATCTTCAATGAATTGGTTGATGTTGAAAAATTACATTCCAACCACGGAAAGCCAGACAGCGCTGAAACGACTGCAAGTGTTCAATTGAAATCACTAGCTGCTTTCAAAAAAGCTCATTATAATGTCAGTAGTTTGCTGTCGATATGACTAATTTCCCGACTGCTGACATCGATACCTTAGTTTGCAACAATTTGTC
Source organism: Melampsora larici-populina 98AG31 (assembly GCF_000204055.1). Lineage (NCBI taxonomy): Eukaryota > Fungi > Basidiomycota > Pucciniomycetes > Pucciniales > Melampsoraceae > Melampsora > Melampsora laricis-populina. The sequence continues at coordinate 1,080,483 of NW_006768791.1, read as the reverse complement.
AGAGATTTCATATTCATTACCATCTTACTGCGCTGAGCTGTGATGTCACCGATGGCTGGATGCAAGTATATTCAACAAACAAAAGCTTTTCCGAGTGGGCTGATAAACAAATGAAACTAAGTACAAAATTTCAGTATTACGTGCATGGGAAGACGGTGGCTAACGAGATCGAGAAAAAACCTCCTCAACCTGTTGATGCGCGTCGAGGGGAACTCACAAGGGAACTTAACAAGTTGATTGGTGAGTTATTTAGCTTGTTGGTACAAACTATCACTTCCCTAATCATGTTGTTCGACTTATTTGTACTTCAAGCAAAACATCTGCCTGGTAAGGTTTTTCCCAAAAAAGACCATCCAGTCCAAATTCTTGCCGATCGGGGCTGGCCTGTCCGAATAGTTGCTCAACCCAACTGTTCTCTGTTACCTGAAGAGCTGGATCTGGGATTCCGCGACTGTGATGACTTACAGAAAAAGAAATGGCTAAGTGACATAGCAAATGGCCTGTTTGACGTTGAAAAGATCCCGGCTTCTGAACTCGTCTCACAAAAAAAACAAAAGAAAAGGAAGCGATCAAATAAAAAGTTAGACTCTGATTTGAATGACCAAGATACCACCACAGCTCGAACTTCAACTTCGACTTCAGTCACCAATCATGAAAATCGACCAAACTCTCAAAACTCATTGTCAGGTAGTACTATCCTCACCACTCAAAAAACCCAAACGGAATCAAGTCAGCAAGCTCCGAGGGAGAATGACAAACATAGTGACAATAGTGACGATACTGTTTCCTCTGATGATGAAGAGTCTTGAATCGTCTCAATTTGTTCAAGTTAAAAATAAGGGTCATCAAGAAGAGATGATTTCCCTGATTTGTCTGCCTTTTTTCGAATCTTTTTTTCCTTTTCCTTTTTCATCATCTTTTGATAAGATTTATCTGTTCGTACACACCTTTCCATTTTCCTTTTTACCTTTGATTTTCCATTTCCTTCAATTTTTTTTTGCCTTTCTTTGATCTTTTGGTTCGTTTTGTCTCTTTTTGTTCAATTAGTTTTTCTCTTTTCTTTTCTTTGATTGGAGTTTCAAGTTTCTGTTCTTCTTGCAATCTGTTCTTTCTGTTCTTTGTTTTATTGAGTGCGGGTGGAATGAAAATGAATTGTTTTTTCACACGTTCTTGAATTGTTGAGATGAAAATACAATGTTGACAAGGATACAACAGATTTTGAGTTCAGTTAAGTTATAGCTTGTCATATGAAATTGAAACAAGACTTTACAACAGACCCAGTTGTTTGATCATACACAAAGCAACACACAAGTCAAAGAAAAAGATAGAAAAATAGAAAAATAGAAATTGATTGAAATCGATTGAAAAGATGTGGATGGATCTGAAGATTGAGATACTATCGAAATCATTTGAAAGAAAGAGACAGGTTGTGTTTTGCAGTGATTGAGATTGAGAATAACACGTAGATTTGGCAAAATGACAGAGAAGAACGAGAGAAAGGAAGAGAAAGAAATAATGGATGAGTAGGTGAGTATGAGTGAAAAGATTGACATGGTTTGGTTTCTTTCTGCGGTGATTGGTTGAAGAGGACCTAGTTTTGGGTGGTGATTGGTGGTTGAGTCAGAAAGAAAAAACTGCATGAGTATTTAAGCATGGTGAAAAGAATCGATACGGTTCGGGGTTTCTCTTTGCGGTGATGGTTGAAGAGGGTCCTGTTTTGGGTGGTTGCAGTGGTGATTGAATCAGTTTGGCGATTTTGTCAATGGTCTTGTAAAGGCCAAAAGCAAAGTTGAAGTGCCAATGAGCCTCTGAGTATTGGATCATTGCATGTTATGTATACGTACATACATATATGAGTGGTCATGCAGCCAGCAACCGGCAAGCCAGATTGATCTGAGTGATTGTCAGATCAGTCTGGAATAGATTTGAATAGATCTGAGTGCACTGATGCTCTGAGTGCACTCAGATTGATCTAGGTACATCTCAAAATGATCTGACCCGGTCCCAGATTGATCTGCGTGTCTTTCAGATTGATCTGATTGATCTGGAGAACCAACACCGCCGGCGCTCCGCCCGAGATAGCGCGAGCGGAGCGGTAGCGAAGCGCGCGTCCCGCCCGCGCTAGCCCCTTTTATATATAGCGGGTTTCACGCATTGCTATAGCTATGGTGAAACCGGACGATTTATAGCGGTATTGAGATCCGCCTGGCATAGCGTTTTTCCGCTGTGCTATCACCCGCCATAGCGACCCCGAGCGCTTAGCGACAGGGCACCATCAAGCGCCCTGTAGCACCTCATAGCGGGATCCATTGGCTCCTTATCATCCTTCTGATGGAACAATAAACCAATCAACAATGGAGGTATGTTCTCTTTATATATCTTTCTTTTCTTTCTTCCAATAAAAAAATCCTAGCAACCTTGATTTCAATCAGACACACGAAAACACTTTAAATGACAACTAATATGTGCTTCTTTCTTTGTTTAACGCTTTGATAGATCGCTTCAAACGAAGAAACTAATCTCAATCTAACTGATAGCAGACCCTCAAACACTTGAACACAAAAACTCAGATACGACCACTAGGACACTTTCAAAAAAAAGTTCAAGACACTTAGAACACTCTTAGATCACCACTTATACACAAAAAACACAAAAAACACAATGATCTGTTCGATGGATCACAAAAAAGAAAAGACCCACACTTCACCCCCCCAAACAGACACGATTCAACAATCAATTCTTAGATGATTGAAAGATGATTCCCTCCCTCAGTTTCAAGATCGTCTCCTCCTTCTGATTCCAATCAGACTTTGGTTTTCATTCAGGGTGAGTTCTTTCTCCACTATCTCTTATTCAATTTTTGATCTTGATCTTTTATGTAAGTAAGTATCATTTCATTGATTGATTGTTTGTTCTTCTACTGATCCATTTTCTTTCTTTCTTTGTACATAGATTGATTCATCTTCTTCAATCTTTTCATTAATTAATCTTAGATTGATATTGATTTCAGTGACAATCAATTGTTCATTTGTTTAAAATCTTCATCCAACTGATTCTGATCTCAATGTTCATTTCACCAGCTCACTACAAAACTCTTCAACTAATCTCTCTACTCGAATAAATTCTTCTCCACTTCTTCTTGACTTTCCTGATTAGATTTCGATTTTGAGTGTTTGTTATGTAAGTTCTTCTTCTTTCCTTATCTTTCAAACTAATGACATCGTATGACATTTGCTATTCACTTTCTTTCATTTTGTTTTTTAGGGTACCTTCAATCACAAAAGAAACTTCTATCGATCTTCTTCAAACTTGATCAATCTGATTTCATGATGTAAGTTTCATTTTACTTGTTTATTCTTTTCTCATGTCAATGTTCTTCTTATTCTAACTAACTTGGCTTTCATCATGTATACTTTTGTTCTTTTATGATATAGATTAATTGATTTTGATCGTTTACTTCTTTTCACTTATACCCGTCTGTTTTAGATTCTGATTCTTCATGTACTTAAGTAATTTTTATTTATCTTTCTTTATCTGCTTGTTTCTAAATTGTTCAATTCATTTAACTGCTTCTTTTGTTTGGATTGATCAATTAATTTTATTTCGTTTGATTTGATCTTCTAATGATTCAACTTCGATTTCTGAATGAAAGTTTTCTATTTTTTCCATTCTCTCTTCTTTTGATCTTTTACTGACTATTGACATCATTTGTTTTTATGCTCTACTATTCTCTTGGCTTTATTCATTAGTTCTTAGCTTTATAGATATGCAATTTCATCTGTTGATAGTGATTCATTCAAATTTCGATTTTTGGCTTCTTGAGTTTGTATCTCTTTTCTCTTTTGTTAAAAAGTCTCAAAACGCGCTTTTAAGCGCTATGTCCTGTCAAAATCGCACATAGCGGAGCGGAGCGCTTGGATCTTGCGCACCGCTCTGAGATCCCATAGCGACTCCTAAAAGTTAGCGGAGCGATTGGGCGCTTTATCATAGCGTCAAATCGCTCCGCTTGCAATTTTGGCGATTATAGCGGAGCGGAGCGCAGCAACGGGGGTGTTGGGAGAACTCCACATTCAGAGTGGGATCATAAATTTGAATCATATCATAATAGATGATGAAAATTGCTCGCAATGACCTATACAAACATTTCTTATTGGGAGATGATGACTTAAACTTGTGTATAAGACGTGATATAGAGAGATCTAGATCATCTCGGATGATCTAGTGCAGTTGTTTGGTCGGCGGGTCTATGAGATGGTGCACGTGCCCATCGATTGCACGGTCGAATGATTGGCGCGCCTCAGGTGAATTATATTTATATTTCAAATATAAAGTAATTACAAAGAATTATAAACAAAGGAAAGGAGGGAGGAAGGGAAGATACTGGAATAATATTGTAAATAATGAAGGGTGGATTCTAGTCCTTCCTTTAATCTTCAAAGTAACAGATTAAATAGTGGTTTAAAGTTCACTAGACTAGTTGTTCTATGGTCACTAACCTTGGGTTGTTCTTATGGTCACCAACCTTGGGTTATTCCATGGTCACCAACCTGGGTTGTTCTATTGTCACCAACCTTGGGTTGTTATATGGTCACCAACCTATAAGAGTTCTACTTAGGGAAAGTAGAGGATCCAGAGATGAGTGAAGGGTATTACTTACTTCTAATCAGGGAACAGATTAAAGTAATGAAGATATCACTAGTCTTATATTTATAAGACTCTTGATGTTACTTCAGTATAATTTTAAGTTGTTCTTAAAAGTACTGAGTTATGAGGTGTCAATGATATTTTATTACATATTACATACTATTTTAAATGTATGTGTATATGTAATTAGGATGTAATTAAGATGTATATATGATTTGTTACATGTTACATATGTTTTGTAAGCTTTATGTACATGTAATCAGGTCCCTGAAGGTGCTTATATATATTACAAGTTAGTCGTTTGGTACATACATATGTACCCAGGGCTGACAGATTTCCCCAAGCTTTTATTACACCTCACTTTTAAAGAAAAACTTTGAATTGATACTGAAGTTCATAATCAAACAATAAGAATAGCAATTTACTTCATTAATTTAGACAGATTCATGACTAAAAGTAAGTAATACACCCTTCACCCTTCTGGATCCTCTACTTTCCCCAAGTAGTATAATTACTAGGTTAGTGACCTTCAACAATTCAAAATGCAGTGACCTATATACAAGTAAGGTTGGTGACCATGAGAACAACCAGTGTAGTGCTCTAGACCTCACTCTTTAATCTGTCAAATCTACTATAATAATAACTCAAATGGTTGCTCTTGTAAAAAAACACCATGCCCCCTCGCCACATCCTCCTTGTGACCAGTTCATACCATTGAGCAAGTCCTCAACTCAATTGGGTGGGCGTTTCATCACTCCCTGATGCCGTTGCTCAATTTCAGCTCATACGGTCCAACTTTGGGTCCAAACTTTGACCCAGGTCAACACAAGGACCTCAGCGTGATGACTATGGTAAACAGTGTGGTACGGTACGGTCTGCACCGTACCGCAACAGCCCTTTGGACACTACAGTACGTCTGTATTGCAATGCAGGGTGGAAGTATCCGGTTACGGTCCTAATTACAAAAACAGGCCAATTCCATTGCAGTACCCGCAACAAAACCTGTAGTCACTACTGTTGATTGCGGGGTTTTCCCCCTCACATACATCACCTTGTACATTACTGATAGTACTATGACTAATCCATCCCTCAATCTTCTCAATGCAGGTTCCTTCATTTCTCTTTTCACCTATGTTCACCCTGCATTTGTCCAAGGAGGCGCTTGGATCAATGAAAACCATTAGTTAGTTCTTTCTTATTGATTTATTTCTCCCCTTTCCTTGCTTTTTTGATTCACTTTTCTTTATTTTTTGCCTTACATCATTTCAATCCTCATACTTAATTGTTCAATATGGCTGATAGCTCCTCTTCACTACTTCCTCCTGACTCTTGTTGTTCCACTTGTGCCAGCCCACACCAAAAAGATGCCAGATTTGTATTGATGTCAGGTGTGAGCCTACTAGCGTCTGTTAGGCTAGTAGATTCAATAAAAAGGTTGTAGAAGTTCCGTTGACTTCTACTAAAGTCGTGTAGATAAATATCTACAAGTATGGACAGGTAGAGACTTGGGTGTAAGAGCTTTACTTGGAATAAACAAGTAAAGACTCCAGTTAGTCCGCAACATATCATGAAGCGTGTCGGACTTCACCTGCTATGTTGCTGGTGTTGCGGGTCGGGTCAGATTTTCTGAGCTATCCCCAATTCGGCAAGTGTTTCCTGTTGTAGCACCTCATTCATCGCACCATAACCCAAAGGAGACCCCTTCAGTATGCACTTGCTCATCTGGGACCGATCACAGCCAGGGGGTGACTGGCTAGTCCTCAATAAAGGGGGCCTCGTGTCTGCCATTCGAAATGCAAGTCTTCTTTCATTTCTGTCTATCTGATTCCTGATATTCCAACCTCCGTTCTGAACCTCAATTGCTGAACTGTCCTCCTTCCAATCATCATCTATTTAGATACTTCTCACTTTATCTGGCTACTATTTCTACTCGTTCTCATTAACATCCTCTCTCGTATTCAACACCACCAGCTTCCAACACCGTACCACTTCAATCACCATGTCATCCCAGCCTCACACGTCCCATGCCAATGGATCGGACACTCCACCAATTCGTAACAGAAAGCAGCCCAACTGTGCAGGGATGGTTTCCCCTTCTCCAGACTCCCGTTGGCAAATCCGCTTCAGTGTTGAACCAACCGAACAAACCAAGAAAAAGCGCAAGGCGCCATCTGCTACTGATCCTGCCAAAGAATTGGAAGACAAATCCGATGTGAGTGTTTCTATTAGCAAGAAGAAGTCTGGCTCTTCCCAAGCTACCGCTAGACGCAAGAAGAAGAAGATTGCCAAGGGCTCAGAAGAAGTAGGTCATTTATTTCTTCCTTAAACTGGCTTAACTAGCTAATACTGATCATTTATGCTTTCTCCAAACCGATTTAGCACATATCGTCTAATGTCACAAAAAGAATATTATAGGCTGATTCCAATGTGGAATTTGTGAGCAAGAAACCACTAAAGAGGCAAAAGAAAGATAATCCGGACAGCGACCTAGGTAGACTGAGGGCTTACTACAATGACCCAATATACAAACGAGGAGATGTAAGATTCATAGTTTAATTATCATCTTTCATTTCCCATTCTTATATCTGCTTTTTTCCTTTTTCCTCCTCTTTTATTTCATTACTTCTTCTTATCAATATGAAATCTCTATCACGGTTGTTTCTGGACATCAGGGCAGATCCAAACCACCACTCGCGTACCGGTGTTGGTTCTGCCCCAGAGACAAAGATGATCCTGTTCAAGTCAGTTACAGCAACATGATGGGAAATCTCTGGAATCACTGTGATGGATATAGTTTGCCAGGCTGCTCTGACAAAGGCTGTCCTGGCCGATTCAGATCTCAAGAGGATAAATCCCTTGGAATTCCTCTTTTGGTGGCTGAACGACGGGCTGCGCAAAAGCAAGGATTGAATCTTGACGGATTTGTCACCGTCAACCCTGGCCTCAAGTTTAACAACAATACCTTTAACCAAATTGCTTGCATGTGGCTGATCAGGCACACACTTCCTTGGACTTGAGTGGAGGCAACATGGCCACTATACTATACAGTATTGTGATACTGTAGTATAGTATTGAGTTTTAATATACTTTACTTCAAAAGTATAGTATCAGACGAATTATAATATACTATACTTAGAGCATCCGCACTCGTGCGGTAAATCGGGTGCGGTAAGGTTAAATTTAACGCAACCGCGGGGTCTTTTCCACACCGGTGGAAAATTAGCCCCGCGGTAGTTAACTTTTGATCAATTTGCGTTAGCAAATCGGTAAATTTACCGATTGGCTAACGCATGCATTAACACACATCGCGACTAGCTGACAGCAACTTCGACTCCAAAAACGAGACTCAACCCGACCTCCAACACCAAAGTCAACCCACACCTCCTTTTCACCTTCCACATTCACCTTCCACACACGATGAAATCCAAGCCTCACAGTCACATGAACTAAATCAAGAACAATCAATGCTGATTCATGTTGTTTCAATCTTCAATTTTTGGTGTTTTTTAATTAAAATAGCTTGATCAGACATCTTCAACTTGACTTCATACCAATCAGATGAATATGTAGAATGTCAACATTCATATAGCATGTACAGTTCAAATGAAAGAAAATCAACATTCAAAGACTAATCATGGGGGACTTTCAAGATCAAGTGATACAAATCATTAAGAAAAGTTTGGATTTGTTCAGATCGTTCAGATCGTCGATTTTTCTTTTTTAACTTTGAATCTTTAATATTTTCACAAGATCATAATTGCATGTATTCAGACTCATTAAAGGCTTGATCAATGTAGTCAAGCGTTTGGTTTTTGAACTTGAATTGATCGATTGAGTTGCTGAACAAAGTCATGTTGACTTTGTCCTTTTAAATCAAAATTGCTGATCAGGTAGATGAACAAGTATTGGATCTATGTAGATGGAGAATGTGAAAGCAACTTCAGTCCTCCAAAGAAGCGGACAGTGGCTCTATCATATTAACACTTGTGATGAAAGCAGGTGATTAGTACTTGAAAAATCAAAATGTTACCTTACTGCATGACCCGTGTGGAGCACATGCATTATCTGTAAAGTTGTAACAGTTACAGCACTGCTAATGCAAACGAGTGGGGAATTTAGTCGAGTTAAGTAATTTTTTACTTAAAGTAGGGTTTGTTACCGTGCGTGATCAAGTTAACAACCGCAAACCAGTGCGGATGCTCTTAGAGAGTATAGTATTGAGCCACTTGTAACATACTGTACTTGATTAAGTATAGTATTAAAAACTACAGTATAGTACTACAGTATATGACTGCTTTACCAGTATCTAGGGCTATGACCCGGCCCTGGCCCTGACCGGCCGAGTGTGCCCGAGCGTTTTCTAGGTGAGGTCGAGGCCGAGCCCGGGGCCTCAAGTCCAGCCTGGGACAAGTAGAACCTGACTCACGCCCCACTCTCCTGCGTCGACGTTCATCACGGATTCAAGCCTCGACCCTTGATACATCTCAAGGCACATCAAATACTTTAACAAACTCACAGCCTACGAGAATTGAATCAAGGAGAAGATCAGCTTCTGTATTGAGCAATGATAAGACAGACGGTCAACATACTTCAAAAGTTCAGAAAAAAAATGTGGTAAAAAAGCGAGTCACCAGAAAAAAATCAACAGGTCCCAAACACACAAAGCAGGTAACTGAGGTGAGGAGTAGTTCTTGAACTTTGATTCATTCAGGATGTACTGATTGATTTGATACTGCCAATACAGGAAAGGCCAATTCGTGAATCAATCCTTCAGCCTGACGATGTCAATCTTCGCCAAGATTCTGACGAAGAAAACTCAAAAGTTCAACCCGATTCCAGCACTTCCACATCTACCTTTGATAACATCTATCTTTACTACGACTGCCCATTTCATGGCGCAAAGGATGTGAGTTTCTCCCGCAATCAAATGGATTTCACCAAGGCTTATGATATGGCCAACCTTTTTGATTTGATGTAGGATGGCGCCCGGCGTGGTAACTCGTTTCCTTGTAAATGGTGTACAGGAGCCGATGATAAACCAAGGACTGTTCGAGGTGCACCAAACTCGGAAACCAACTTATTGGCACATCGAGATGGGTCAATTAAGGGTGGAAAGTCAGGCAACCCAGGTTGTACAGGCCGTGCCAACGCTATTGCTGCCGGTGCTCGACTTCCCCCCACCGCCAATGAAATTCGACAAGAAGAGGTTATTGATGATGAGAAGATAGATGTGACATTGGCTCGAAAGGTTGGGAAGTTCAACAACAAGACTTTCAATCAGGTCTTGGTTTTATGGATGATTAACAAAGCACTACCCTGGAGGCATGCCGAGAATAGAATCCTACGAGCTGCTTTCAGATACGCCAACATCGAGGCTGAAGTTCATGGTCGGACTTGGTTTGCTACACAAAGTCATCGGCTTTATGTGTCATTAAAGAAAGCTCTTTTTGATTCCCTTTCCGTAAGTTCAAAAACTATTCATTTAAGCATCAGAATATCAATATTGACATATAAACACTTTCCTAGAACTTAACTAGTAAATTCACAATCATACAAGATGCCTGGATCAGCAAGGGAAGTCGATTCGGATTTTCAAGTTACTCTATCACTTACATCAACAACGAGTGGGAGTATGTTTCTCAACATCTCGGTTTTAAACTCATCGCATGGTATCATAATGGCGAGTGGCTTGCCGAGCCGTTACTCAATCTTCTAGAGAAACACAAGCTCTACCCCAAGATAAGTTGATTTTTCACATTATAATCTCAAATGTTTCACTAGCTAACTCTGTTTTCATTGAGGATCACACATGTTGTCTCAGACAACAGATTCAGGCGGTAATAACTTTACCATGGCCAGAGTGATGGAAGCAAGGCTGTCCCAGGTTGCACTCGAGGCCGGTGAGGACTTCGAGTGGAAGGCCAAAACAATGCACATCCGATGCATGTGTCATCAAATTGCACTAATCGTCAACTCGGGGCTCAAAGCGATCGAAATCACTCCACCCAAATCAAAATCAACTAAAAAAGCCCACCTTGGCTCATTTCCGATTCATGAGACCCTTGCGACAATTCCGGAGGAAGAAGAAGAAGAAGCATTAGATGAAAACATTATCAGTGAAGAGTCGGAAAACGGGATAGAACACGATGATTGGGAAAATGAGACCGAGAATGATTTTAATGACGAGGAGAAAGATTTTGATGATCTCAACTTAGATAACGATACCACTGATCATAATGGCGAAGGGGATCACTTACCAAATCCATACCAGCCACCCAAATCAGCAGCTGGTATTCCAAACACTCGGCTTAATGATCTCACAAAGAAGGTAGGTATTCTGCTTTCAACAATCTTGAAATGATCGGAACAGCTGACAACTTGTTTCCAGCTTGAATTTGTCTGTCGTCGCATGACAGGTTCCGATACGATGCGACGACTTTTTGAAGCTGTTGGGGCAAAGCAGGGCGTTAACGTGAGAAATTTAATGGCAGGATATGGAATCAGGATGAACATCCGATGCATGACATGGGAGCGTGCTTGGGAAGCCCGTAATGTACATACGAGTTTTTGTATTGTCATTTGTTTAAAATACAATCTGTACTACATACTTACTCACCTTCTCAAATACAGGTCATTGATGAGGTCCTCGAAGAAGATAGGCTCTCAAACAAACAGAAGAAGAAGCAAACCAGCAGCTCAGCTTCAATCGACCTATTTCAGGATCACAAGAGAGGAACGTTGAACGGAATCGAATTTAGTACAGAGGATTGGCGATTAATCAAACTCCTTGTTGATGAACTCAAGGTACATCAATCATAGATTTGGATAAATTGAATTCATAAATATCAATCTTCATCAGGCTGACTTGTTACTTATGTAGCCTTTTATTTTGCTTACAAAAAGGATGGAGGGCGATGGACCGACCGGATCGATCTATATATCTCAATATTTTCTTTTAAAACAAAAACTCAAGAAGAAGATTGGAGAAGACGGAGCTGATCGCGACCTCTTCTACCCGATGCACTGTGCTATGTTGGCACGAGTTGAAGAGTTTTTATCACGAGCACTCAAATGCGAGACTCTAGTGATGGCAACCATCTTACATCCTAGCTGGCGTCTTGCTTTCTTTGAAACCGCATTTGGATCAAACTCTGTTGAACTTAAGGACGCGACCGAAATGTTTTCGAGCATGTTTTGTAAACGAAAACTCAAACTGGAAATTGGTCAATCCAGCAATCTCCCACGCTCATCGCATGAATCATCAGGAAGTGATGATGATGACATTTTCTCGCATCTTCATCAGTCAGGCCCAATTGCCTCATCAAGGAACGAATTGAATGATTATGCTCAAACTCCAGCACCATCAAAGGATATGCGAAACAATCCACACCTGGCTTTGGGATGGTGGAAGGTAATCAACTATTTATGAAACTTTAGTTATATTGTAACTGACACATTTTCTTTGTAGGCTCATCAGACAGAATTCCCGGTCCTCGCATCCTTGGCTCAGGATTACCTGGCCTGCAGTGCTTCGTCATGTGCAGTTGAACGCACTTTTTCAGCTGCTGCTGATGTGTGTGGTGGTAATCGTGGTGGTATGATACCTCGCACTATGGAGCGCTGTGTGAGCAGCCACATGTGGACATCTCATCTACCTCTACCTCCTTTGGAAGGGGAATTTAAGCAAGCAATTGAGGTTCTAAATGCGTGTCTATCTGCTGATGCAGCTTTTCGAAGAGCTCATTCATAGTCTCTGATAAAAATTACTGTTTAAATACTATGTTCTAAAGTGTGTATTATATGTTCAAAAACATTGTCAATGATGGTATCAAAGATTAATTTCAATACATCAAAATTGCATTTAAAAAACAGAAAACTATACTTGGTATAGTATAGTACTATACTTGATATAGTATAGTGCTATACTTGGTATAGTATAGTATATTATCAACTATACTATACTATACTTTTACAAAAAAAGTATAGTCAAGAGCTATACTATACCAGTATAGTACTATACTGGTATAGTATAGTGCAGCTCTTGACTATACTATACTATACTTTTTTTTCAAGTAGAGTCAGAAACTATACTATACCCAGTATAGTACTATACTGGTATAGTATAGTATAGTGGCTCTGTTGGTGGAGGATCCCCTCCTGCGTGCGATGGTGACATACTTGTGACGGGATGCGAAGCTATTTGGACAAAAGTGGGCAGCAAAAGAAGCAAGGCACATCAACGCCTCATTGAAACAAAATGTTTTCAAAGAACTGAAGGTAAGTTATTTTATTCATCAAAACTCACATCACTTGAAGATTGATTACCAACCAATTCCCATTGTTGTGAGATCCAGCAACTAACATCACGATTCACCCTTGTCCACAATGCCTGGACCAGCAAGGGGAATTGTCACGGCTTCATTGGAGCCTCTGTGACGTTCATTGATCCGAAGTGGACATATCACATTCGACATGTGAGTCTTAAGGTCATTGCTTGGCACCGCCACGGTCCGTGGCTTGCGGAGCCCATTGCTCACCTCTTGGTTAAGCATGGCATACACCAAAATATAAGGATATTCTTGATTCGATTTTGTTGATTGGAATGTATACTGACATCAGTTTTTTTTAACTTTTACATGTTATCTCAGACAATGGAATCAGGATCCAATAACAAGACCATGGCCACCAAGATGGACCATCAATTTTTGTTACAACCACCTGGACCTGGTCTTAAGTATAAATGGGACCCAACATCTATGCACATATTTTGTTTTTGCCATAAACTGGCTTTGATTGTGAATGCAGGACTTGCCAAACTCGGAATCAAGGCTCCGCCCCCAGCTAAAGTCAAAATGGCGGCCCGCGGTGTATCTCCAACTATTGGTACCATCGTCAAGGAGGAAGAAGACCAAGAACTTCCAGAAGATCAAGTTCCTGAACACAACCTTGACAATTTAGATGACTCACAGCCACAAGCTGAAATTCAAGAGGCCACAGGTCAAGTGGATGATGAGGCTGATTGGGACCTTGCCGGTGCTGAGGATGAACTTACTCCTGCTGTGGTATTGGAAGCAGAAGTGGCTCCAACACACTGTCGCGAGGCAAACAATGTTGACTTCATTCTACGCAAGGTACGAGATCTGTTAGCTGACATTGACATACTGATAATGGTGTGACTGACACAACTCTTTCTTTATAGGTTGACTTTATTGTCAGGCATATCACACTCTCAGCTGCATGGCGCAAAGAGTATGAGTGTGTATGTGCAAAGAGAGGGTTCACCGGCTCCCTCATTGCCGGTTATGGCATCCGGTGAAATATAAAGTACAAGAGCCGGCACAAGGCCTGGCTTGCAAAAGATGTAAGTTTTGATAGGAATACTTTTGTGATTTTCACCAGCTAGCTAACTTTGGTCTTACACAGGTGATCAATCAATTATGTAAAGAAGATTTGGACCGTGTTCTTGCCGTTGCTTACCGCCCACGCAAGAATGGTAAGCCTTATGGCTATTTCCATTCTTTGGAAATGACAACCTCTGACTGGGCTCAAGTCAGATGCATCAATGTTGAACTCAAGGTGAGATATGAGCATTCATCATTGTATATCATCTTGACCATTACTGATGATCCATTTCAATAGATATTTCTTGATACCACCCTCAAGATGGAAGGCGACGGGCCTACAGGTTGTATGGTGATACCGGAATATGTTGAGCTCCGACACAAGTTACAAGAAAAGGTTGACCAGTTGAGTACTAGCGACGCTGTTTACCCTATGTTGGCAGAAATGTTGGGGAAGACCCAAGATTATCTGACCAAGGCACTCAAGTGTGAAACCTTGGTGATGGCAACCGTAATTCACCCGCTCTTCCGACTCAAATTTTTCACCAAATGGTTTGATGAAAAATCTGGAGTCATTCCATTGAAGGTTGAGTCTACCTTGCAACTAATTTACTCAGAATACAAACTGGATTCACCTTGGCAAAAACCTGGACCTTCCCAAAAAGAATCTAACTCAGTATTGAACTCATCTTTGAATCAAGCTAGAATGTTTCACGACGACTCAGATGAAGACAATGACAAAAGTGACACAATTGATAGCTCTCTGGAAAACTACCTGTGAATGTCAGATAAGATGCGCCAGAAGGATTATACATTAACTGATCCTAAGGCTGGTCTTTTATTCGTGGTCGGTAAGCAAACACATTCACCCTATTTCTATCATAATGTATGCTGACATCATGTAATTCTTTTTCAGCATCATGAAAAAGACTATAGGATTCTTGCCCTCATGGCACAAGATTACCTGGCTTCAATGGGCTCATCATGCGCTGCGGAAAGGATCTTTTCCTGTGCAGCTGACGTTTGTGCAAGTGATTGTGGTAGCTTGCTTGCACATACTATAGAGGCGCTTGTGTCTAGTCAATTAAAATTACGAGAGGGTGTTGATTTAGGTGTTGACTTTGCAGAACTTACTGCAGTATTGAAAAGTTTGGGTGTGAATTTGGATTGATATAGTCTTAGATAAAATTTAATTACATCAAGCTTTAAATAAATACAATGTTTTTTTCATTGGTAGCTCTTGGTTGACTGGTAACGAACTGAAGAAGCTTGGAATATTGTGATAATGAATTCAATTTCTTTGTTTGTTTTTTTGGTGCATGTGATGCTGTTGCGGAGCGTGTATCCAGCTCTGCAACTGAGATGTGAGAATCATGTAGTGTTTTTTTTCGCACCGCTTTGCCGAGCGAGCCAAAAAAAGGCCTGTTGCGGCCTGTTGCGGCCCATTGCGCAGCTGGCCCAGGGTTGTCAAGATGATCTCAATTCAATCTCAATTCAATCCCAATTCAATATCAAATTGACCTCAAGATCAGTTTGAGTGGGGGATATGGTTCAGTAGTACAGCTGCAGAGGAAAATTTATCTTCCAAAATTTTCCGACAGCTTCTTTTTAATTGCTCAGGATGGTATATTGCATTCTCAGAACTTCCTATGCAGCAAAGTTTGAAGATATCAGGTATCTTTTCATGATCTCCATTCACATTTTATGGACTCATATTTCCAACTCAATTACAAACCATGTAACAGCAGTGTAGCTTGATGGAATCCAGGCCTCATGATTCTTAATAATTCTAATGAACAGAGTTGTTAAAACAAAAGCTCAAGACCAAAAATGATACAAGTGTTTCCTTGTCTGTTACTTTGTAAAATATTGACAGCTTCCCATCATTATTGTGATGTGTTTTGTGTACATAATCACAAACAAAATTGATGAACCGCTTGAAGCCAACACAGGTCATGCATGAGACTCTTGGATTCTTGGAGACAATAAATGAATGAGAAGTTTTAGAACCAAGAACAAGTGGAAAGGGGAACTTCTACATTGAGGCTACATCAAAATAAAATTCCTACTCATGGTTATTTTATATCCATAGCGTCATCTACCAGATTAAGTTCTTGCACAAATCCTCGGAAAGTTGAAAGATGGGACAGGAAACATTCACCTGATGATGATCATGGGAACTCACCAGATCATTCAGCTGCACTACTGAAAGGGTTGGCCCAGAAATATCAAATGTATCTTCTGCATTATCTTGTACAACAAGCTGGTCAATCACCTTGTGACATGGTACAACATGATAATCCCCATGCAAATCATATATAACTGATGCAATCAGAAAGCCTGGAAAGGAAGCATACAGGTCCTTGTGCTTGTCTTTGCCATATAAAAACTTCAGTGATCTCACCACTAAAACAGGCTGGGTGACATCAGGGAGCTTGACAATGTCTGTGATAGTACCAAACCTTTGAAATGAGTCCAACAAGTATGAGATGTAGCTGTTCCCCGGGGTTTTTCTGTATGTACTGTGTGACTTGTTAGATATGACAAGGCTTGTAGTGATATCAAAGGTGGATCTGTCCAAAGAATGCCAAGTTTCTGGAGGGCATCAAATGCTTGAGAACTGAGTTTTTTTGTGGCCCACTTGGTTTGGCAATGTTGTTGTAGGTATTCTTTGATGATAGGGTTGGCCTCAGTGGCAGGATGGCTGTTGTGGATCATTGCTTGAAAGAATCCACACATTGAATGCTGCTTGAGCAAAGCCTCACCCACTTGTTCTACTTGAAAACATCAAGGTCAGTTGCTACATCCTACTTGTACAAATGAGGAAGAAACACACTTTGATTTCCATTCTTTGAGGTCTGCACAAGGGCTCCAATGATACACACACCTGACCAGCTAGTTGTGTAAGCTGGAGGCCCAAGAAGGGTGGAGATGTGGCCGATATGTTCCGCAAAATGTAAGTTTGGCTTTGTCTGTTTATGTGGCCATCCTTCCCCTAGGGTAGCTTGCTTAACTCCCTCAGAAGTATGGAGTTCAACCTTTGGTTCTGGAGAATGAGAGTGGTAGAGAGACCAATCTATGTGACAGATAGAGCATAAACATGTGGACGAGTGTGAAGTCCCTCCGGTGACCTTTTTCATAGCTGGAACGTCGCCATGAATAGGCCATAGTGTAGCCCAGAGGGTGCACCCTTTAGGATGCTTTGATGTTGACGTGAAGGTAATGCTGTCCCAGAAGACCAACATTTCAGTGACTAGCGGTTTGAGAAAGTGATTCATTTCCAAGAGTGATGGTTCAGATGGACCTGGCATGATACCATAGATGCAGATGTTCTCCTTTTGTATTGTATTGTTGGAGGGAGGTTGAAACAGGTGAGGAGCATGACCCTGACTGAAGTTTTGGTTGCTGCATTCTTGCCACCGCAATTGAACCAATCACACCATAATCCAAATACAAGGTTACCAGATCTTGATGTGAAGATGTACCTGTTTTTCATGAAGGTTTTCCACAAAGTACCATCCCATATATCATCCATTCTATCATGGCCAGGTCGCTGACAATTGAGGTGTGCATTGATGGCTTCTTCAAAGTAGTTATACTGAAGCATCTTTCCAAGCCAAGTATGTATTGACTGATAAAAGAAGAGCCTGATGATTTCTCATAGAGAGGAGATTGACAAGGTTATTGGTGTAGAGTAGTTGACACTTTTGTAGTAAATCATGGGACATTGCAGAGTGGAACAGGTGAAGGATTGAGTGGTAAAGGTGCTTGAATGGATGAAAAAGCACAGCAGAATGGGCAACACATTTGTGATTGTACGGATGTCTTGAGTTTCATAATTTTAAAAAGTGCGGGAAGGCCTTGGGGGATCTGGATCCAAACAGTGTTTTGGGTGGTTGGATCTCGTGTGAACATATGTTCTTTTACAGTTTCTGTAGATTTGGCAAGGCTTTTTTGACAAGCTTTGACCGCAACATTGTGAAAGAGAGGTTACTTGCCAACTTCGAACATTTCTCACATGCAGAGTGGATCCTGAACAAATCTATGTGGGGTGGAAATAGTGATTCCAGTGTGATCATGCTCTAGTTGTGGAGCTTTTGGGTCTTGAGGAACCAAAATAACTCCATCATCTTCATTGTCTCTAGCTTGTTTGTTGGTCCTGATGGGCATTGCAGCTCCAATTGGTGTGAAAGTGGGTGGTGGTGGTGCATGACTGGTTGAAGCAACCAGGTGATTGTCAGCGGAGGCCTGCAATTATGGTCAGTACCAAATATAGACTCAAGTTCATAGGAATTTGGTATGTACCTGAGATGGTTTGATTGAAGAGATGAGGATCAATCAAACCATCAGCTGCTCAGGTTAAGGATGAATCAAAAGATTTGAAAGGTGGTCAATACATGAAATGTAAATATGATGTCATGGATGAGTTGTGACATGGTCAAGTAGCACACATAAGAATTCTAACACCAAATTGATGTAATTGAATCTAATTAAACTGAGAATTTGAGTGACCACAGTGACAGCAAGGTAGTGTGGTATGGCCAAGTCAAAACACAGTCTCTGCTTCATAAAAGGGGGCCATTGGAGAACTCCTCTGTCTGCCCAACCACCTTGATAAATTTTGTAAAAAAAATTACACAATCAAGCATTATCCTTTCCAAGCAACTTCACGTTCAAAGCTTTCACATTTCAAGAGTTCAAAATCATGTCATTTCAATTACCTTGTGGTTTCAACCCTTACCCTCCACCCAGTCCTGATCAAATAAGTGCACTCTAATCTTTTTATTTATCACATCTTTTCATTGACCTTCAATAGCCTTTCAGACCAATCTAAAGCTGTTATCCGCAGCCCCATTCAACCAGGGCAATCAATACAAGGGTTGAACAATTGTCATGCTCTGTGCAATATCACAGGCAAGTTCTTTCTATCATGTGAAAATACATACAACACCAGGAAAGACAAAAGCAAAAAGCAGATCAAAGTGGAGCACTTCAGGTGTTATTTTGCACATTTGTTGGTTGTGTTTTAATGCAGGAGACCATGGATTTATGGCCTAATCCTGTCTTCTTGTATTGAGTTGCAGGTCCGCTGCTTGTTATGATCAGTAACACAGGCTGATAACATATATTAAAGCAAGAAGAAAGTTAAATGCATAAGCTTAAGAAACAAAATATAGATCAGATTCCACAATTGATGTGGAATCCCATAATTGAACACAATCTGGGTTTTGTTGAGACTGGCACATGAGATAGTCTGTGCCGCAGTCATGACAAGATCATGTGACTACAACACTCATAGTGTGTGAGATCCCACCAGGCCTACTGATTTCTCCCATGGAAATTATAGGCAATGAAAGGGTGGTGACATACAAAATTAGAAAATGGGTGCAACATATTTGGCAAGCATTGTACAGTCAATTCAGAAAAGCTTGTCACGAATTCCTCATAGATTTGCTGGAGTTTTTTGGGCAACTTTGGTCACGCTTTTGTGAACTAACCGTAAAATTTGTGAAATCAACAGTGTCAGTAGTAGCAGCAGAAATTTTGGAAACATGGCATAGAACCAGTCTTGTTGGCTTCAAAAATGCACCCTCCTTACTCAAATTCCTCGTAGATGGGTTAAAAATCCTTAAACTTAACAAACAAGATTGGGACTTTGTTCAGGGGTGACATGTGCCTCTATGAGATATTTTTCTTGGCCAAGCTGACCTTACAGTCTACCCTTGTTTACTGTTCCACAATCTAAGGGGGAAGCAAAGATTCCAGGTGTTTGATTTGTTTGGATTGATGTACATAACCAAATCGCACTGTCACGAGATGTCATTCTACGATTCGGAAGCGCAACCCGTAGATTTTGCAACGACACTATTATGAAGAGCAAACAAGCAAACAAAACATTTCAAGATGACAAATTCATATGCAGGGGTAGGTGCGAGGCAGAAGCATGACAACAACGACAAAGAATGGAACATGCGCAACGGAAGACAAATATCATCAGGTGTGCTAGAAATTGGAGGCAGAATTGACAACATGAAGAATACCGAGAGGAACCCCAGAGGGCAAAGGCAACAAGGCCATACAAGAACCCTCAGGGCACAAGAATCACAAGCAACAAATATAGAAATAACGAAGCTCATGTGTACAGATTTATTCCCAACTTTGAATTCCAAAGCCCTCCTTCGGCACTTCTAATAAAGTGCAGGCCTCACCATCGCATCCAGTATGAAATATGGTATTGCCAGACTGTTACGCAGATCACAAACGATTGGTAAGCTTATGTTCAGAGACACTCATCGGCCGCTGACTCTTGTGTATTCATGCAGAAAGTTCAAGAAGTAAGAACTCACCCATTCATACTCTTGCCCGTTCATCTGGAAAGCAAAGAAATAAATCAAGGCAAAGATGGCAATTCCAGCGCTAAGGCCGGCGGTAAGGGTCAAAGCGTACTTTTCTATTTTGTAGAATGCGCAATCCATTAGCAAAGGCGATTATGTATTCAACATATTTCATGTTTGATTATGATCTCAGCGACGTACCATACCAAGCGGTATACTTTCGTTTGACATATCCCTGGAAAAAGAGGGCAAGTAAAAGCATTGGACTACCAGGATAGACCCCCAAAGCAAGAGATGTAAGGCTTCAAGTCGGATTCATAACAAACTACCGCACTCACGTCACATAGGCGAGATTCCTCGGCGCAAATTGCCAAGATCCGACAATCATAAGAGGCTACGGAGAGTGAAGCTGAGCGTAAGTCATGCAATATGACATCCTCACCCGCATTGATCTCGAGACTCACAGTGTGCACAAATCGCCAACCTGAACGAGGCCATCGCTTCCCAGCGTACCAAGGAATGAATGGCGACAAGGCACCAATGCTAGATGGAGTACATGGATGTATCAATGAGACACTGAAGACAGGCTTGACGCGACTGAAATTCAAGGCGCAACTTACAGGAATCCTATGAGACAGTATCGGTATAGTGCCGCAGAGAACAGTCGGGCTGGGCCAACAGCCCCCCAGAGAATCGATCTAAAATCGCATGAATCAAGTCAGTCAGGGTACGAGAGAAGATCAAGCATGATTACTCACGCCGAATAGAATCTGAATCCGGAACGCGTATATACAAATGTGGTCAGCTAAACTACCTCAGTGTGATTGCGCCCAAAAGACTGACCTATGGTAATCTAAGGAAAAGTGCAAGTGCTATATGAGTAAAGATACACAAATGATGATATATTGAAAAAAGCTCACCAGGGCACACGAAATGGAGTGGCTGAGTTCGCGAGCAGAGATCCGGAAAGTGATCAATCTGTAAATCGAGTACTAACAATTTGCAATTATATGTAGTGAGCTGACGTTGCTCTGAGATAGCGGAACATACTAAGACAGACATACCAGTGATAGCAGTAAATGAGGATAAGATGGTGGCTAGGGTTTGGGCCAAGAATAAAGTACGCGGAGGAATCTGATAGACATTTCCATGAGCGACCCCAGTGTGATCAACGCATAGGGGTGGTACCAACTGACCTTGACATAGTGAGCGAGCTAATGATTAAGAAGGACATCAGTCATGATAATGAGGGCGAAAGGACTAGGAATCGCGTAACTTACCTTCATGTCTCCGATATAACTCAAGGATTGAGCCATTGTGATGTATCCATACGCTTTCAAAGTCCAGTCAGTTAGTTTTTTGTACAGCCAAGGAATTGGGTGTCAAATGAGACATACTTTTGAAGAGCATATTGGCTAAGGGTCTGCACAGTATGAAAGCAGTAGTGATATAGAGGAAAGTTGAATTAGATGGTCAAATCGATGGAGAGTTTCATTGCGCATGAAATTTGACATACCGGCCAGGTAAAGCATACCCACCGACGAGCTCAGCTAACACCTACAAACAAGCTGGGTCAATGGTTTGAATCCACGAAGAAAGATTGGTAAAAATTACATACGTTGAGAGGTGCAGATATGGAGGCAATAGCTTCCACTGCAGCAGTTGAACAATCGCATCAGTGTTTGTCATATTGAAAGAAATCAGAAGGACACCTACTCATTCCGAGAGGGAGGATGAATACGCAAGTTAAAGCAAGTGCGAAAAACTGTAAAAGGCACATGAGCACACGTTACGTTTGGCCAAACAGTCTACAACACTTACGATTCCCCATACTGGCATCTGCGTCTCACTATGATTGGAAGACATGTCAGAACAACCAGCAAAATCTCAACTATACACAGGGGACGAAACTTACTAATACTCAATCAGAAAAATGGCAAGAGTGAGCGAGACGACACCAATGACCAAGAACCACCATGTGGGCACTGCAAGAACCCATAGGTCAATTTGAGTGTCAAAAGTCGCACCCAGAGAGATATAATGGGGTTCATACCTTCTGGATAGGCTTGCATGAGCCGGTAGTGAACATCTGATTGAAATAAGTCCCTAGCTGATTTGCGGGTCTTATCCCCACTTTTCTTCCATCTCAAAGATTCCCAAAAATGAGGAAATGCTTTTTTGACATGACTTTGATAATGAATCAGGGAATGAACCACTGTAGAACTATAAATGGCAAAAAAGCCGGTATAGCTGCATATTGAAATGGAATTGTGAGGTCAGCGCGAAACTGAGAATTAGGTGACCAGCAAGCATAAGCGATGGTGTATCAGACCGGAGACACTGACGCTACAATTGTGGAGGCAGACATATAAGGTACACTGTATGCTTTATATCTGGCCTGAAATCGATTTGATAATTGACTTTAGTGAAAGACTACCAAAAGTCAAAAACCAAAGTAGCCTCACCGGATCGAGGATTCCGTACTCATTGAGAATTCTACTTGTGTTGTACGGACGGCTAAAAAGAAACACATGGTCAATGAACGGTTCACCTCAGATCATGAAGCGGCACAATCGAGGAAAATGTTAACTCACCCTCTCCGATCAAACAGCCCTAAAGACACGATAACAATGGAGGTAAGAGGATTTGGAAAACTTCGTGTTAGTGGCGTGGAACAGGACGGTAGACTCGTGATACTCACCAGAACTATTGATTGGCAGATACGATGTGTGAAGTATATTGTTAAAGTATATCACACAAATCGCCACCACGCTGCACAACATGCCAAAATATACATTTGACTACAATCCGTGAATAAGAGTTTAGTGCTTTCTCCGATATTGACAGTTCCCGTGTAAATACTCACGACAGCCCACAAAGGTACGATAATAGGATCGCCATACAAGAAGTTCCAGTCCAGCGTGGGGAACGGGTTGAGGCCGAGGCCACTGAGTGTACCTGTGAGCATAGCTAGTTTGGCGTTTCTCGGTGCAATCCAGGTTGTCCAGCTGTGGATATTGAGCAATCAAAAAACTGGATATTATACAATGGCCAAGATGGAATACATACTTGAAAAATGCGAGAGCCTGAAAAAAGACTCCTGGTAAGATGAAGTCTAGGATCACAACACGCATTAAAGTCAGCCAATGTCAAGAGTATGTGTCAGCAAAAGATAAGCTAACAAATTCCATAGCCAATCTATATTGATGGTAAACAGGTGATGTCAGTATCAGTGAAGTCTGCACTACATCAATCACGATGTGCAAATGGCTTACCCCACAAAAAAGGAAGAATCGGATTTGTGACGTCTTCCACCCGTTGACAGGTGGCCTGTTATCCTTTCCATGTAAAGCTCGTAGTACAGTGATTTGAAGTAAGTTTGGCCACCAAACCTTGATTGGCATAGCATCAGAAACAGTCATCGAGTGAAAAGAATGTTCTAATAATGGACTTACCATCGCACGTGGATACACCAAGAAGCTAATGACAACATCCATACCGAGGATACATCAGGCTCGCATGTCACATGATAGGATAAGAAAACGCTTACGAGCGGCACGTTCCAGCCAATGTGTAGCCCATGAGCTGCGTACTCAAAACTAATGATATTTGAAAGGCGCGATTCCCCCCCAGAGAGACATTATTATAGAATTTGGGAATTTTGAGGACTGCGATGATATCGGTCGCCTGATTGCGATCGCGTTAGCGTATATAAACTTGCCTCTTCTTGGAGGTCGAGCAGGATATGAAAACTTACATAGGCTCCACCAAAAGATGCGTTGGCCATCTAAAACAAAGATGCATTGTTCTATCGTCAGATATATGGCTCGACGACGTAGATGTGGCATCTAGAGAGACTCACAATACTAATCAACATGTGTTCTTTCATACTGATCGGTCAAAGAAAGGAAGAAAGCACAAGGAACTCGTATGAGCTCATCATAACTTGCCGTAGCGCGCGTAGTGGCAGATGACGTACTTGAAAGGGCCCGGGTTGAGGGTAAAAGATCGATTCCCAACACGGAAGACCTTGGTTGGTAAAAATCTTGCCATCAGCACTGAAGAAACCCAGTCAGCATGCTGCCTTCTCAAGTTCACCTACATTTCGGAAGGGCGTAACATGACGTACTGCCCAGAGGAAAACTGAGCAACTGCGCTACAGTCGTGTTGATTGTTATGTTCGGCAGACGTGGTATAAAGAACTGATTGAGTCCAGTTCCCAATATCACTGTAATAAATCCGATAAACCACATTCTTTCGTCGCAGGTGGATGAGGTTAATAAGCTTGCGATATAGCAGTGAGAATGAATACAAAACTCACCGAAAGGTCATGACCGGAGTTGAAGGGTCATCAAAAGCGTCAACACAGGCTCGAACCTGCCAACGTTTAGAAGTATGAGCTGGTGCGATAGGCCGCATGCCGAAAGCGAAGATCCTACCTCAGGGTAGGGGGAATTATCCTCCGCCAGCTTTAAATCTGCACGAGTAGCTGCCGCAATCTCAAGTACTTCCTGTGGAGTAACATCTGGCTTCAACGCTTCAGCAGCTCGAGTCAAGAGAGTACTGGGAAAATTGGGATCGTCTCCCATGATCTCACTGAGGTAGAAATGGCGAGGAACAGTTAGCTCTCGTCGTCGGGTGATCATCATAGCGTGTGGTGAGCGGTAAGGGATGGGTATTGCGGACTCACTCAGTCTCATCGACGACTTGTCGCAGAAAATCTATCAGCCGGCCCACATTCTCTGGCTCAAAGTCTTTCACGTCATAAGCATCATGTTGGTGGGCATCGTAGTCTAAAGGTGATTTGAGATCAGTTTCTGAACAGATCGACTGTTCAACAGGCATTTCTACGCGATTTCGGACGGTTGGTGCAGCTCTTGGATTTTCGTAAGTGAACGATTTCGTACTTGGCATGTAATCAAGTCCAGGATAAAGGATATATAGAGAGGGTGAGGTGGGGTGAAAGGAGTCTGAGAATCGAGATTAAAGAGGCGTCGCTTTATACTTAAATCGATGTTGTTGACCTTGACACGCGTTCAAGTGACCCTCTTCGAAGGCACTGCGAATTTAAATGATTAGCTGGCGATATATATTGTACACACACTAGAGCAGTCGAAGTCACTGAGAAACTATTTTAATCAAATGACATCGAAATGGAAATTTGAATGGCGTGGGTGCTGGACTCAGGATGCATTCACTTACGAGACATAGCTTCACACAATTTGAATTGAGGATGCTTTTGAAAATTGCACAGAGCTTGTCAAAGTTCAGCGCCAACTTGCTCGAGTTTTGCAGGAAAACGCTCTCTCACGGCGGAGCAGACCCGTCGAAGAGCCATACTTTGAGCACGTAATACATAATACATCTGTGAAATTGTGCGATTTGTCGTGCGTTTGCCAAAGTTTAAACCCCTTTTCATCTTGAAGTGTATGTATTGCAGCAATCTCTTTGCTGCGAATTCGAGCGTTCGTATCTCACAAGCTGTTGACTCCATTTGTAGGTGGAAAGACAAGTATGTACGCATAAAAGCATCCACTATAGTTTTGTTTTGTACCCACCACAGTCGTCTGTGAAAAAATTGCAAAGTTCAAACATTCAAATCTTCCCAAATCTTCTCTAAATCATCGATCTTTAAGGCCCCGTTTGGTATAGCTTACAAAAAACGGGAGAAATGAATTATTTTTTGAAAATAATCCATTTTACACTTTTTCAAAAAAACTCGTTTGTTATCGCTTTTGCCCTCCTTTGCCCCCCTTTTCAAAAGCCATTTTCCTGTCAATATTCTATTATTTTTGATCATTTTGAAAGCTGCTCTAGACCAGCTTTCAAGTTTTAATAATCCATTATAAACCTGGAGGAAGCCTTACGACCCGGGGCCCTTCTATGTACATCTCAACTTGCTTCCGTGTCCTTCATCTCTACACCACAAGGACACTTGGATGTCCACCGGGTGTCCGATTTTTCTTGGTGGGGGACGGACGTCCCCCCACAGCACACCGAGAAACATCTGCCGGACTCCGACGTTCAGACGCCTGAGCAGAGCCCATCGGGCTGCCCAGAGCGCGCGAATCGACAACCATCTGACATCCCTCGAGGTTTGTTGTGAGGGCGCACGCAGCAC
Organism: Melampsora larici-populina 98AG31; assembly: GCF_000204055.1. Taxonomy (NCBI): domain Eukaryota; kingdom Fungi; phylum Basidiomycota; class Pucciniomycetes; order Pucciniales; family Melampsoraceae; genus Melampsora; species Melampsora laricis-populina. Next base: position 1,054,042 of record NW_006768791.1, on the reverse strand, counting down.
CGATACACAAATGACTGATAGAGCTTCGGATCAGCTTTAGATATCTCCTAGATTGTCCTGAAAATGTCTACGGGTTGGTTTTGAGTTCACTTATTTCAGATTTGTTTTAATTAATAACGGCGCGATTAAATTTCCTATAAAGCACTGTTATAACAATAATGATTTGTAGTTCAAAAACCCAACATTGATGAAATGATATGAACAATAAAAGGTTAAAACAATAAAGTGATAAAAAAAATAAAACAATGAAGTGATAAAGACCATAAAACAATGAAATGACAAAAACAATAAAACAATGAAATGATAAAAACAATAATATCTATCACTGAAGCTGATAAGAATAATTGTCTTTTTCTCAATCATTGACTTGAATCGTAAAATTTGATGGATTCATCATGTTCTGTAAATTGATCAATAACAAAGTACAAAAACTCCAGAAGAAAGAATAAAGATCTTTCATACCTTGTTTGGAATTCAAAGCAAACTAATTCCATTAACAACGATACCAAAGTAAGAAACAGCTGTAGATAGAAAAAGACTTACGATCGATCATTCTGGAATTCATGTCTATCATTTGCCTATTGAAGCTTTGAAAGAAACATATTCATCTACATTAAAAGTTTCGAAATAGTTTCCTCAAAGTTGGTTTATTGTCAATCAGTTGAAAGACTTACTAAACAGAATTCAGAAATTATTATGAAAAATGAATTGAGTGAAGGAAAGGTTGATGTTCCAATGCGATTGAAAATCATATCAAGACTTTGGAGATTGGATTAGGTGTGAATGTAGTTGAAGAAAAAGAAAGGCGGAAGGGGATGTAGATCGAACAAGATCAAAGTGGAAGACGGAAACGAGAAGGAAGTGAGAGATGAAGGAGGATGAAGATTGCTTTGGTACAGGTCAAAGTGTCAAAGTCACCATGCAATGATGATGTCACTTGACCAAATCAGTTTTAAAATTTGACTGGCCTCCTCATCAAGGTCCTTTGCTGTGGTGCCAAGTGGGCACCCAGTCTTGAGACTGCTGGTGGCTGTCCTGCTTCCATCACAAGGGCAACAGATATTGGATTGCTAGCGGTTGTCTAAGGGTTGCTGTAAGGGTGTTCCATTGATTGGACATCCGTAGGTGATCCGAGCACAGTGTGCTCGAATCTCATCCTGGCAAGGACGACGCCAGAGCATCTTCAGGATGCACCGCGGATATATTTGCATACAGACGTCGAGCCAGCGCCCCGTTAGTGGCTGTCGGGTCGTGTCCCCAATTTGGGACATGCCCAATGCCGTGACGCAAATAAGTGTCTTTGTGGTGTAGAACTCGGTCTATAAGAGAAACTTCAAACTTTGTTGATAAGCATCAATTCAACTCTGATTTGTACTACACACATAATTCAACCTCAATTTGGGCAACTCAACATTGATCATTGCTAATGACTGTGATTGATTGAATGAAAGGATTCACACGATTTCATAAACCTATCAATGCAATGACTCTATCAAGTCATCAATGGAGCAATCTCTGAGACAAGTTGATTTCTAAATGTCCAAAATCAAATTGAACAATAAGAATCAAGATGATGATAGATTATTATCAATAGTCAAGTTTGGTGAATGGTACATACCAAACATCATCGATTGATTTTTGGGATGAAATTGAATTAGAAAATTGGATTTCAAACTTGAAAAGTGGCTTCATGAAATAATGGATTATGCAATGCATAATCTATTAATCTTTAATCTATTTACAAAAGCTGTAAGCCATACCAAACAGGGCCTAAGAGGGTTAAACTCAAACAAAACTCAACTTATCCACCATGGAAGCCAATACTAGGGCGGTTCAAGTAGACCCTTTACAGCCCAAAATACGAATTTCAATTTTGCACGGTGTGGTGATCTATTTATGATATCAAGCAAGAAAATTAAATCATCTTTCACTTTACCAATTTATTAGCAAACTTCAATATAGCAGAGAATTCGAAATTCAGGTTTTCAGATCAATTGAAGCTCTTAGAGGCTTATGTATACTTATTAGCTCATTATTATGTCATCTTATTTGAAAATTATTATTAAGATCAACATAGTTTACTTACAAAGTTATTACAAAAAGACAGAAAAAGAAAAGATAAGAAAAATTCGAAAATATAGGTGTAAAAGTTGGAAAATGGTTTTTAGCTTATTTATAATTAAGTTATGGGTTTTATGAGGTTAGAATATGAAAGAACAACAGTTTACTATACAGTAACAATTTTAATCTTCAAGGTTGATAAGGGAAAACAGAAGTTATTAGCAGAAAGGTACTTTTTCGAAGTTGGTAAACAAGGGTTATGCGTGTAGTTTACATATGTAATGGTGGTAGTAGTGGAAATTAAGGTTGCCAAGAGGATTTTCCGGGATTTTTAAGGTTATAGAAGATGATGTCATATTACATGAGCAAGAAAAAGAGAGTAGCAGCTGTGAAAATTGAAGAAAATAGGTGAAAATCGTCGAAAATGAAGGTTTTCAGCTAATTACATATGTCAAATGACGTCAGAATAAGTTGGTAGATAGCTCATTCAACGCAGAAGAGTGGATTACATAATGTACAACCTTTGAATCATTAGTAATGGAGGTGTATGTAAAAAGTTATAAGAGAAATAAGAAATTGGTGTGAATCTCGAATTTACAGTCACAAGTCAACATGTAACACCAAAAACCTTAACTTCACAACTCAATATCTTACTCATCACTCATCAGAAGTAGGTCATGTAGGTTTCAGAAATGATCAGTAACACATGGGCTACAAGATGCACTTTAGTAATCAAAAATTGGAGCACATCTGAAAAAATTCGTAATCTCAAAAATTGGGTTTCAGCTAGTTTACAAGGAAAAAAACACCTGTATTCATCTTAAGAAGTGCTGTACATCATATTATTGCGTCATTGATCACTTTTGGCTGTGAAAATTACATCATACATTAGTAACAAGATCATTACATTGCGTCATTACATGGTTTTTAGGGTTATTTAGGCGGGTTTGACTGGTTTTTGAAGCTGTTGACTGTTTTAAAAATTGTTACATGTGGATATAAGTACTCCTTGATGATTTTAGGATTGTAGCGCCCTTTTCTGCATCTTATACCTTTGTTGTAGTGTTATAAATCATCATTTATTTACTATATTTGTACTAAGATCACTTAAATCCGCCCCTTCAAAGCAAGGAAAAATTTATTTACGTGTGTTAAAGACTACAAGTCAAATTGGGAATAATACTTACAACAGTATTGCTAGTAATAAACATAGTGTGTGACTTTTTTGCGCTTAAAATCTGGGAATAATACTACACAACAGTATTGCTTTATTTTCTCTGGTGCTTTATCTATTTCTCTGTTATCACAAAGTGGTCAGCAAGTGCCCTTGTGCTGGTTTCTTTGAAGAAGGCAGTCTTTAGGCAGCTTCTACTATATTACACGTAGTAGATTATCCCTTCTTAGGTGTTGTAAAGCTCTTGTTGAGCTTTAAATACTACAACAGTTCCTTATAATTATATGTATAATTATAAGACCGCAAGCCAGCTCTAGAGGTGGCTTGCGGTTTTATAAACTTAGAAAGATCCTCATAATTTTTACATCTTTTGACCGCCTCCAAAAAAAAATTGTGAAAAAAATTTGTACCTTAGGTTTTTTTTTCTGCCTTCGTGCCTTTCATTATCTTTTTTTTAAACTTGTTGTTCCTGATTAACCGGTCACCAGACAAGTTTCACTCGAAAGCATGGTGCGATCCGTTCGGCCTACAAGGAGGTCGGGAACCCTTGCTCTACTAATCACATTTCCTCTTTCTCATCACAGGTCACGTCACGTTGTAGAACTCCTACGCTGTGGAGCGTAGGCAGAGCCTCGAGGGGAAGAAACAACCCAAGTAGGATAAACCGCCAAGAGCCGTAACCAAAGCGCCGTTAGGCTGCCCTCAAAATTTACAATGAGACACCTCTTCAAACCTTACTACCACCCAAATAAGCTTTCCAACCTTGAATATCCAATCTACAAGCTTTGTTCAGCTTTTAAAAATCTCCGTAAAGGTCCTACAGTTCAAAAACAGATGTAAACAAGCTATTTTTTACGATGTTCCCCAATGCAGTTCTCCAAAAAAACTTCCTGCGGCAAGTAAAAAAAATAATTAAACCTTGATCTTCAACTCCTACAGATCCCGACAATACCCTACACACCCTAGTGGCTTCAAAACCCAGCAGTATGCACGTGTAGCTGCCCAAACTACCTTAATACCCTAGGACAAAACCCCAAGGTAGCTAAGTAAGATAAGTAGAAAAAAAATAAAAATAAAAAATTAATAATCCAAAATCCAAAATTCCCAGTGTAAGGGTTTCAAAATCTTTGATAACACTCTTCTACAACCCTTATAATCGATAAAGGTAAGTCTTTTCTTTTTAAAAGACTATTTCTCTTACTCGCGACTTCCTCTATCAATACGATGAATTCAGAAAGTAAACCTAACACCCTATACCTCACTTACTTTTGCTTTCTATTCTAGAAAACACTCGATAACAAAAAAAGAAAAAGAAAACCAAAACACACTCTAACACTTTTCTCTCTAACGCGATAAGACTTGATAACAATTCAAAAAAGAAAGGAACTTCTAATCTATCCAAAGATTTGGAGCCTGAGCGAGGCGCGGAAAAATTTGGTGCGGAAGCGGAAAGTGCGGAAGTCCATACAGATTGTACAGAGAGCAACTCGAAGAGCACCTTCCCAATCGGGAGTGTGGCTGCGATTGATGTCGTTTGTTTCGTTTCATCCTCAGTAGAACAAGTAGAACAATGGTCCATGAAAATAAAATAATCACGTTGTCTAAACAACAATCAAAGAAAGACATAGGGAGGACATCTTGATTTTTGAGAGACCGAACGATGTATCTAAAAGACCTCATCTCTATTCTTAACGAGTATGACGACAACATCTTGTCGACACTCACGGTGCAAGATTTTGTCAAGTTCATATGTGTCGCCGCCGACGTGGTCGTGCGGTGTGAGCAGTCTCTTGAGCTCAGTACAACCCGAAGGCCTATACGATACCTCGCGGCGAGTCTTCCCTCATCCATCCATAACCATATGGAGGTCATCTGGGAGGCTTCTTTCAGCATATTGAAAGAATGTTATATCAACGCACAATACCATGTCCAATCTCATGGTATAATGAACGAACTTGTTGATGGTCGGCTGCCCATCCGCATAGTGGAACATACTCTATACCCCCCTTTCGAACAATGCCCAAAGTGCTCCAGGACTCGACCTATGCGAGCAAAGTCATTGTTTGGATACCTATATGATGTCGATGGATGCCATACGATTGAACACTTTTACCTATACTGTCAACGTAAGCAAGCACAATATTATCAATATGGGGACACGAGGACTGACGGACGTGTAATACTTGATCCTCTTCCAGCATGCCGGACCAGTTATCACGTGAGCTATTCAATCTACAACGAAAAACGAACGTTCTATACGACATCCGAAGGGAGGAACTCTGAAGTCTTTCAAGTACATACACATTACTTCATGACTCATCGCTTGGCGCATCATTTCAAGATGAGCCAAATGCTGCAACGGTAAGATTAATTTGTGTCTAAGCTTAAAAACGAACGCTTGACCCTCATTTCGGTTGGATTTTTCTTTTAGGTGTTCAGTGTTCAGCATCGTGAACTTGTACAACTCAACTTTCATGGGGTCTCACGCCCCTCCCTTGTTCACATCTCAGCAGTCCTTCTTTCCTCGACTGTCACAAGAAGTTTGCAAAGACGGTATGGGAATTGATATGTTGTTGTACAATTACTCTGCAAGGAGTAAAGTCCTCGTGGTCCCAGATTCCGGACTAGACCGTGTCCGTTACAACGAAGCGAAGAAAGAATGTACCTCCTGGATAGCCGCGGAGGGGACTGCACACAAAAACCATTCATGCAGTCTTTGTACGTGTATCACATATTCTGAAGAGAACAATAATCACTCAGGTTAGGTACAATGATCTTTCCAGTAATTGCTCTAAACAAGAAGCTGATACGTATGATTTTTTCCCCATTTTAGTTGTTCGTGCTGTTGTGACCGATGGTTTAACCATCGGGCACTGGAGATGCAGTGCTTCTGCATCTCAGCTGGAAATGCTGGCCAAAACTTTCGGCCACCCAGCACCTGACGGACCATGTCGAAGAACTTTAGATACAGTTCGAAATCGATACTGTAGTTTTCATGAGCCGCTCCTTGAAGGTATTTGCCAGGCTCAGTCTTGCACCCAACCGGCGCTTGCAAATAAGAAGACCTGTGGCCTTCAATCTCACCAGGATGCTGCAAAAACTTTTTCCACAAAGGTTAATTCGAACTTCCAACTTCACTCTATGTTAAACCGACCAGGCTCGAATCTAAACTTGGATCCCACTGTCCACCTCGAAGACGATTCCGGAGAAATTCAAGATTTGGATTCATTACAACAAGCCGATGAATTGGATAGAGTTGAAGAAAGCCGAAGATCAGGAGAAGAAGGGAGTTCAAAAAAACCAACACTTTCAAGAGCAAGAACTCACAACAACACTGCAGACATTATTCGGGTTCCCCAAGTGGGCAGGGAAAAATGATTGGGAGTATGATTTGTCATAAAATGGTCTATCACTCCACACCTGAGCCATAACACCCACACTACATATGTGTAGCAGGCTCAGTGAATATGTGGTTATCATGTACATACAGTTCTGCTCAGTTATCTGCTCATCAGGACAAGTTATTCATATGTAATACATGCTGTAACTTCTTTCAGATTGAAAAAAGCTTCCAAAAGATTGACTACATACACTGACTCAATGTTTTGGTGTGATCTCATCAACTCAACTGCATGTAACACACTTTCTGTTACTAAGACATAGCTTCAACAATATTGCCTGAGCAGCTACAGAATTATATGTAGTGAATTTTTGGGAAAAAAATTTCAAAGTCGAAAAAGTTACATGTGGTATAACATGTGATTTATTTATTCTGATGGGCAAAAAACTGAGCAGACCTGTATGTACATGATAGACAACTATTGACTTAGCTTGCTGCACATATGTAGTGTGGGTGAAATGGCCCAGGTGTGCAGTATTAGATTCTTTTATGAAAAACTGTACTATTAATCATTTTCCTCTGCCAAATTGGGGAAGTTGAATGATGTTTACAGTGCAATCAACTTGTGGTGGCTCCTTGTGGGGTCATACTTGCCCGCCAAACGATGTTCAATTCGGAGTCACCAAGTGCCGTCAAAGTAGACCTCTTCTGCGTAATTTCATTTTGAGTAAGAGTAACTTACTGATTAATCTTTCATAATCAGCTTTTCCTTCTAGATACCTTTCCAAACCGCATGCCTCAAGTGATTTTATATGATAATGCTTGCAAGTTATTAGCACATATATACAAGTCGAATGCTGAAGAGCGCGATCAATTCACCGAGTCCATAGTGGCTGTTGACGCGTTCCATTTCAAGTCGCACAAAGAAAATGACTGTTTTTGTAGGAAATGGACAGATCCAAATCTGTATCCTCAGTTGAAAAAGGAAGGTTCTTGGATTTTCAACTCATCGGCAGCTGAAATTGCGAACATTTGGTATGGAGGTTTTGCCTCCATTTGTCGAAACATGACCGCCATCGAATTCAATTTCTTCCTAGATGAAATGGTTCGGCTTCATAACATCTGGATATGTGAAAAGTTATCGCAAAGGAAAAACATATCACATATTGGTACCATCACTTTTTGATTAAGAGAAGGTTATCACATATTCGATAGAGAAAGTTATTACATATTCGATCTCTTTTGTTCCCTTTGGAAAATCTAATGTTTCTTTCTTTAATCCAATAGAGATCTTTCGTTCTTTAATTAAATAAAGATATTGTTTAGGTGTTGTTATTCTCACGTTTCGATCTCTTACTTAACGGGATATTTTCACGTTTGGGTGTCTCAATCTTAATGTGTTATGCTCACAGTCTCATATGATTACCAATGTTAGCATTCCTTTGCAAAGTTGATCGCATTTGTTGTTCAATTATCGATCAACCTTTGAACCTCAAGCTAACAGATGTAACAACTTAGACATTAATTACAAATGATGATGATCCATCGGGGTAATCAAAACAAAGCAGTGGAACATTGGGAAGAGCTAATTCAATTGTTCATAATTTGAACATCCGAGTCACCGTCTGATTGTACATCAGAGCGCGCGTTGTCATCAACAACGACCTTTCTTCTTTTTGAATCCTGCTGTTGAACATCTTCAACTTCTCGTTTTTGCTTTGGTTGAAGTTCTTGATCTTGGCGCTTGGTTTTGGTTGCCAGCCACTCTTTCTGATACATCTTCCGAGCTGCAATGAGTGTAAGCGAAGGGGTCGTGCGAGTATCAAGCTCCAACTGTTCTTCTCCCACCAGGTTAATCCACTTTTTGACTCGATACACAGTTGTATGACCATAATCATACAACTCTCCAAAGAATTCGACCCAGGCAACCCATGGACTACCTTAACCATCATAAGATTGATGCCATCGGAGGGTTTGGCGTAAGGATACCCTCGAATCTGGCCAAGTACTCTTGGCCCTTCTTGGATTCTGCAATTGCGAGAGAAACCTAATAAGCAAACAGTTCACAATGAAGGTAAACCCACATTACACATACCTTGACCTGCAAGTCAGAGGAACCTATCCATTCGATCTCGGAGTCTTTGGAGTTTATCGTCTTTTTTTTCAAGCAGATCGTGCGAGGTGATGGTAGTGGCGAACTTTCAGGTGTTGCCGGTTCCGTAGATGTATGTACATCTAGTTGAACACGAGGGACTGCCGGGACTGGTGCTGGTAATCTCATATTCAAGCTTGAATATGAGATTTTTGGCGGGTTCGGTGAGACGGTGAGGATGCAACGCGCTGGTGTAGTAAGTGGCTCATAGGGTCCCTCGGTGGTCATCTTCAAAATCGCATCTGAAAGCCCCAAGCAATCGTTATCGGAGATAGATTCAAGTTGAACTAGGATTTTTCGCGGGATTGGTGGATACTTCGAAGTGCATGTAGGTGCTAGAGAAACCTATCATTAGGAAGGAAGTGACCATTTTGATGACTTAGAGTTGATCGTCATGATGATCAGAATGAAAGTGAACTGAAAGTCAGAACAACATACCCAACGGAATTGTTCCATGTTCCACACCTCGATCTCCGACTCCCAGTCTTCTTTGTCGCTCATCGCTTTCCTGCATTTATCCAGTAGTATTTGACACTCTTGGAGTGAAAACAGTGGCCAATTGGGCGCTTCAGCGTTGATAAGTGTGCTAGAGCCCGGCTGGAAATTTGTTAAACCATCAGTGTATTAGTAAGGGTCAGTTCGATTTGAGTGTAACAGTCTCTACGCACCTTAGTCCATAACTCAACCCAGATTGTGCGCGCAGCCTCCCTTTTTGCGGCATCCCGACTCTTTGCTACAAGATCAACGGCCTTAAGATTTTCGTGGTATTCGGAGAGCTGAGAAGGTGTTAGGGTAGACGTCACTGCCCGATTAGCTTGGGCAGACTGGATCTGCTTCGAAGTTGCTTGCTGTGACCCGCTTGGTCCGGCTAAGGATTGGGAGGACCGTGGAAATGAAACCAATGATTGGGATACATGTTGAGAAGAACCTTGATCCAATACATTCGAAAGGCCGAAAGGTACAAAATTTCTAATCGCAGGGCTTGACATGTCGTGATCTCCAGAAGACAAAGGCGTGTAAACGTGTGCCTTGAAGTTGCACGTCAAACCGTGCACTCGTTGGACCATTTGGCAGCACTACATACATATGCATCCACCAGAGGTGAGTAAGTCTGATTTGTTTTGGATGAAGATAAAAAGACCCTTACCAAAAGACACAACCGGAGGCTACACTTCATGTTCGACTTGTTGGTTGACTGATGCGTGGCCCCAGTTCTCCCTAGATACCCTGGGCACAATTGACTCGTAGTTTTCCTCTTCAAGTGATCGGGTTCTTCATTGCTGACGTTAAGTAGCCCAGAGAGGCTTCCAGGAGCTGGAGGTGGTTGAGCTCCTGCATTGATAGCTCGAATTTTGTTGATCAAGTGTTCGAGTTTGAGAGTTCGAACATATCCCTTTCCGTGGACGTGGTGAGAGTCGGGTTGATGACACTAGAGGTAAGAATCCTTAGCCATAGAACAACGGTATAAAGAGTAATGTTAAAGATGATTTGAACATACCTTCCAGTTGATGTTTGCTGGGTTTGGGAAGCGAGGCGGGTGGTATCGTAGCTGACTAGTCGACGTGAGCGGGCAATCTGGACAGGTGAGTCCAGTGAGATGGCCAACGACGGGTGTTGGGAGGGGATGGACCCGTCGACAATGTCGATTGGTGATGTACAATTTGGCTGGACTTGATATATGGATCTGTCCAGACATCGCGAGCAGTGAGGGAGATCGAACCAGGAGGGAGATCGATACGATGAGAGACCAGCCGTATACCGACTTGTTGATTTTTTGAGATCCTTCATCTTGATTTTTTTGCTGGATGAGACGTGTGATTGGGTTATTCCGCATTGGTCATAGCTTCAAATAGCTTTCTGCTTTCGGATGCTGAGACAAAAGTGCTAACTACGGTCCCCCCTGTACGTATCCTGTACTGACCCTGTATTTTCCGCAGTTTCCACTTGTTCCGCACTTTCCACCTTGCTTCGCCGAGGCTCCGATGCTCTCAATCTATCAGACAAAAACTTTCACACACACAACAATCAAAACATCCCTTTTATACCCAACTCCTTCAAACCTAATCAAACCTATTGTAAGTTCGATTTTTTGCTTTTATCATTCCCATCTTCTAACCTCTTCTTAAGACCTATCCTGAGTTGTTTCTATGTTCTTTTAGGTCGGTCCGAGTCAAATCAAGCATTGGAAACTTCTCAATTGATCAAATAATCTATTACTGTTGACCTGTCACCACCCATTTCATCAATTGCCATCAAATCAAAAAATCGATTTTTTGATCCTGTGGTAAGTCCTTCACAATGCTTCTTCTGATTCATTCATTGATCTCTTCTAACATTTCTATATAGTTTTTTGTCTAGCTTCATTTGATTGTAGCCTCCTTTGGATTAAATTTGATTTTTCAATTTTAAACATAGGTGAAAGTGAACATAAATGAGAAGCCACTTGAAGTTAGTGAAGTTGTTGAAGGAGAAGAAGATGATTGATTGGAAAATTCAAATGTTTGTATATAGTTTGTTTTTGTTTTGAGTTATGTACTTTTCTCAAGTTTAAATGTTTTGAAATAAATTGTTTATAATTCAACAAAAGTAAATAAATACTTTAAGATGAGATAGAAACTGAAGTGGAAGAGATTAACATTGAATGATGATGAGTTGAAGTTCTATCAGTGAATTTTTAAATTGATTTAATTATAGAGTTCTTTTGTTTTTTTGAGGTGCTGTTGTTTTGTTATTTTTAGAAGAGTTTGACAGGTTTAAATAATTGAAGTAGATTGATTGAGTTGGAGAAATTGAAGATGATAATCAATTTTATTGATAGGTGGTGACCTTAAAGGACACTTGAAATGAATATTTTATTATTCTCAGTTTCTTTCTGAATTGCTTGATTGATTGATTGAGTTATTTCTGAATATATCTTGGTCTTGGCGCAAACATTTGGATTACCACAACGTCATCAATTTGGCACTCACTTCAGGATTCCGATGGCAAGCGGGTAACGGAGGCGACTGTTATTGTATCAGGTCTGTCAGCATCATGTTGGGTTTCATTTGAGGTTTTACAAAGGGGATTTGGGTTAACAGCGCTTGTTTAACAGCACTTTTGAGTTCATCATCTGTTTGGAAGGCTCTTGATTGATCGACATCACGGATATCTTTGTTTGCCACGCGCATAACTCGAATGGCCAAACGATGTTCAAACAACCCTGGATATCTCTTGGATGTTTCCTACATAAGCTAAATCGTTCCATCTTTTCGCTCATATTTCCTCTATCTTTGGTCTTGCCATACTTTCTTCTCTTCTATCACTCTCATAGGAATTTTCCCTGTCAATGATTTCTTTTTTCCTTTAAGATGAACCAAATAAACTGACTTGGATCTCTGTTGCATAATTACCAGTTCGCTTTAGACTATTCTCCCTCATTAACGAAATGCGTACTGTACCAGCAACCTCGCCAAAACCATTGGAGAACGGTACGCGTCGCCCCCGTCAAACAAAAGCTCAGATAGCGGCAGACTTGGCCTTATCTGGTCATGTTGTTGGATCCAAAGCAAGTGCCGCCGCTGTGAAACGCTCTTGTCTTGCCGCAAAGAAACGGGCTGAATCAAGTGCAACACCTGCGAACAGCAAACGGTCAACCCAGGAAAGCCCACCTTTTGACCCTGTGGACTATCAGACCATCATTACGTACCTTGCCAAGCCGAATGTCCTCAACTCTCTCTTTGGCGGTGGGAGCCAGACAAAAGTCACTGGTCTGCCAATAAACCCGAAAACACTCTTGAACACTCTAGCTATCAAATTGAATAACAACTACAATGAACGTCACAACACGACCGATATGCACCTGACCAGTTGAACGTTGCTTCTCCGACTCCGGAGGTACAAGGCTAAGTACCAATCTGCAAAAGCCCACAGCTTAAAGACCGGCGCAGGCTTAGAGCTTAAACACCATGCTCGTGGGATTCACACAATGGAAGCTCTTCTGGAGTCGATGTGTCCCTGCTACCCCGAGATGGATGCTTTGTTTCAAGACAAGGGCAACGTCAACCCGTTCGGTATCCTCGACTCTGGCCTGGGCCCTCAGTCTGACGATGAATCTCAAGACAAATTTTTGGGCACTAACTCTTGTAAAAGAAATGACAACAGTGACGGTGGCACCACCGACGGACATGACCACTCAGGCCTGCAACCTGGTTTGATCTTTTCAAATTATTTGTTTGACATTCTATTTTCGAACAAAAATCCTGATGACTGCTTGGATTTTTTTTTGGTTTGCCGGTCTCTGTTCAGGCTTGACTGGAAATAATTGCACTTTCCCGAGTCCAGATGTTGAAGAGCTTGAAGCTTATGAAGAGCTATTCAACACGCGTCCAATCTCCCCAACTCCTCGTCCTGGCAAATCATTAAGCTCTAAACGCGACCAAATTCCTTTTGAAATTGAATTTTCAAACCTACAGAATGACTTCAGTTTGCCACTGCCTTCTCCCAAAGGCAGAATCGATTCCATTTCAGTTCCTGGCACAGTTAAAAAACGCCCGGTTACAATTTCAGCGCCTCTTTGGCCCCCTCCAAAGCAAAAGAGGAAAGTATGGAACAAATATGCTCTCACTCAAGAGGAGCGTGACTTGGACCCTAGTTTAGATGAGGATGTGATGGCTTCGACCTTGGCCCCTGCGAAGCGTCAAACTGGTGCTAAAGGTAACCTCTTGCGTCGCCCTCTGGACCCACTGCCCTCAATTGATCCCTCCAACGTGCACGTGAAGGATCAAAAACAAGCACTTGCTATAGCCATTCAACAATCCAATGACGCCCGAATGGATGTTATCACAAAAGCTACCACTTGGCGTCAACAATTTGACAAAACCCGAATGAAAGCAGAAGACGCCAGACTGCAGGCCGAGATGAAAGATCGGAAATCTGCCCTCACCTGGACCAAAGAGCAGTACTTTTTGGAGCGTCAGGAACAATGTGAAAGTGACTCAAGAAGATTAGCGCAAGAGACGCGCAAAGAGCGCCAGGCATTCTGCCAAAGGCTTGTTTTGGAGGGTAAGAGTCCCGAGGAGTTGGAGGCCTTCCTGCGCCTGATTTACCCTGACAACCTACTTGTTTAAGTTTTGGCTAAGCAGTGCAAGTCACCCAGTTTGGACCTTAACTGATTGACCCGGAAGGCTGACTCAGCGCTGAATCTCTCCTTTCCGTGAACCTCATGAACAGACTGCATCGATCATGTCATCTCAAACTATATCTCAAATTCCTGGCTTCTGTTCTTGTGTTTTCTGTTTCTGTTTTTGGTGCTGTTCCGCCCCTTTTTCTTGTGCTATGTATCATCTATATCTTCACCTTTATATCTTCCCCTCTCTCTTATTAGGGGTTTGTCGTGTCGTCTCAGTGGATCCTTCAACTATTTTAGTTATCTTGCTTCTAAGTTCTCGAATTTTATCTTCTAAGTGATTTGCAATGATATAAGTATGAAGTTCTTTTTAAAAATTTGTTTTCAACTAGAGACAAATCCGAGGTTGACAGTGGAAACACATGAGAGTTTGAAACACATGAGAGCTTGAGAGGCCTCATCAAACATAGGCCGAAGTGAGAGATTCCAGCAAAGCTCGAGATTCAAGCCTTCTCACCCCGCTTCCATTGTGAGTCCTATTGTGAATCTTATTCAGAATAATCGTCTTATTTGGAATCATCTTAGTCTCAGTGGATCCTTCAACTATTTTAGTTATCTTGCTTCTAAGTTCTCGAATTTTATCTTCTAAGTGATTCGCAATGATATAAGTATGAAGTTCTTTTTAAAAATTTGTTCTCAACTAGAGACAAATCCGAGGTTGACAGTGGAAACACATGAGAGTTTGAAACACATGAGAGGTTGAGAGGCCTCATCGAACATAGGCCAAAGTGAGAGATTCCAGCGAAGCTCGAGATTCAAGCCTTCTCACCCTGCTTCCATTGTGAGTCTTATTGTGAGTCTTATTTGGAGTAATTGTCTCATTTGGAATCATCTTGATATGTCTTAACAAGTTTGTAATTGTCATTTAAAAATCAGTATGAATTACATCAAACCAAAGATTGCGCTACACAAGTGCCAGAAATAGAAAGACAGCGTAAAGCATTGAAACAAACACTAAAACATTTGAAAAAATAGACATTGAATCGAACACTTTTGAATTGAGAATTGAAGAAAGAAAAAAAATCGCATGACACAATTTGAAAGAAAGAAAAAATCTCATGACACGATTGGGAGCCCGCCGCTCTGCCAGTTGTAGGCCACTGCGTGATTGCGAACTGATTCACGTCTGGCTCTGCCCCTTTCGATGATGTCCAAATCGGGCACAGCGAGTCCTTGTCAATTAAGTCCTATGTCTCCCGGTTCCCGCAAAATGATGTCTTGATCTTCTTCATTCCAATTGTTGCCCAAATCGGCCAACATATTATGTAAGATGATGCAACAACGAACCCAACGCAGGATGTTATGCATATCACTGCAACTATTTAAACTGAGTCTTAACCCCTGCAATGAGGCCCAGCGAGACTTGAGGATACCAATACAATGCTCATTCCGAACTCAAGACTTCGCTACACACCAGTTGAAGTCTTTGTTTCTCTCAACTTCGGCGGCCTGGCCTTTGTAGGATGGGACTACAGACTTGGTGGGGATGTACGCTGAATCTGCTAACAAATATTCATCTGACAAATACATGTATCAGAAACTTGAATGTGTTCGAAGCAGTGGAAGAAGCGCCTACCTTTATCAAAATACCTGTTTGGATGATTTGAAATTTCAGTCTTGGAATAAAATGTACTGTCTCAGCACGATCCGGGCCAACCTGCATAAGCGTACGTTATCCTTCGGTCGCAGTCGCAAACGATCTGCACATTGAGAGAGTATCGGTGTTTCCGATTGAAAAACACCTCGCCATCGCGACCAGGACGCTGAAACAGAGGTATTGTAGTACCGTCAACGAAGCCCACACAACCCAGAAAGCCATCCCTTTCAAGGACTTTGGAAATGGCTTTCCGTCTGTTGGAGTTTGGCCATGACAGATAATGGGCGCCTACGTCCAAAATAGCCGAGATCACCCGGCGGCTACGGTTGATTACAGACCCCCGACCGACTTTATAATTACGCGCAAACCTGCCAACCGAGGCACCGTTGCTGTTGCTGCCAAGTTGTTCAAGGGTGATTGCGAGTTGTTTCTCGACTGGTGGCTGCGGATTATTGCTCGAAGATACAAAGATCGGATGGAACCAGATCATGCTCAGGAGGGCCTGAAAACCTTCTGGTGTTGTGCGCATGGCCTGCCGGAAATCAGTTCTTCTGGTTCGCAGCATATCCCGTAGGTCAAAAGCAGTAGGTAGTGGTGTGCGAATGCGGTCGTTGAGGTAACGACGAGACGTGAGCTGACGCAGAAGTTTGCCCCACTGTTGTTCTTTGTTGAAAATTTCGTCGTACAAGTTGGACAACACAGGGTCATCTCAAAAGATCATCTTGCCTTTGCTTGGGTTGTCTGGATTCAAGGGTATGCCGGGGATGCGTAATTCAGAAGTGGCGTGGGCAAAGATATAGAGATTGGTGATTCCACGTATAGCAGAAACACGGTCGGACACGCAAGGCATGGTACTAGCAGGTAGGTATGAAGTGTAGGAGATGGAAGCCAAGAAGGAAGTGAGGAGCAAGTGCGAAATGAAATGAGTGATTCAAGATCTGTGGGATCTCAACAGAGTAAAAGGGTACACTGTACAAAATATAATATTTTCTGGGCAGAAAATTAAATTATTGATACACAAAAATATTGAGAGGCCAGGAGAAGGGCAAAAAATAAATAAAAATATGCATCTTGTTCCCTGCGGTGAGAGCTTCACTCTCCATATTTTTTCATATTTTTACAGTCCATATTGATAAGTGTACTAACAATAAACCTTCATAATGATCCAATTACAACCTGTAACAAGCACTGAAATTTGGCTCATTAGTGTTTAGAGAAACTTTTGATTTCTGAAAACACCTATAACTTTGTCAAATCTGCCTCAAAACACTCGATTTTAAGTGCATTGGAAAGCTGAACTCTTCCTCTCAAACTTTCATAAGATCGAGAACTATGTAGCTAGTATGACAATCATTCTATGGATCTGTATGTACAAATGTATAAAAAAGATGATATCTTTTTTTAGCAGACCAGCATGCTGTGTGGTCCTATTATGAGCTATTTGGAGGACAATTCCAGCTTACCAATGCACCCAAAATCGAGCGTTTTGAGGCAGATTTGACAAAGTTATGAGTATTTTCAGAAATCAAAAGTTTCTCTAAACACTAATGAGCCAAATTTCAGTGCTTGTTACAGGTTGCAACTGGATGATTGTGAAGGTTTATTTTTAGTACACTTATCAATATGGACTGTAAAAATACGGAAAAACATGCAGAGTGAAGTTCTCAATGCAGGGAACAAGATGCATATTTTTATTCATTTTTTGCTCTCCTCCTGGCCTCTCAATATTTTTGTGTATCAATAATTTAATTTTCTGCCCAGAAAATATTATCTTTCTTGTAGTGGTACAAGCCGGAAGGAGAGCTCACATGTCTCTCAACATCATGTTCAACCTCTTGACAACCAAAGAAAAACAATCAAAAAAGGCCCACTAGTAAAAAGGACTTCTACCAAAAAAAAAGAAATCAAGCGTTGTGCCTGGAGATAAGAGGCCATAAAAGCATGATTTTAAGACCGTTCACGCGACCGTGATCCAGAATTTTAGCAATCTAGCAACTGTAAAAAAACAGATCAGGGCTCTGCATCAGGACGTTCACACTTCTCATCTTGAACCGCCCTATTAAGGACCAGGCACACGTAGGTCACACTCTTGTTTGTGTACATAGGAGTTTTTCACTTGTCATTTTAACTTCAAGAGCATTCTAGAGTAGTTTTTATATTTGGGATCAGCGGAAGAATTTGATTAGAGTTTGAGTGACCTGCTACAGGATTTCACTTGCTTGACTACATATAGCCCACGCACAAATCCTCAATCATATACCAATCCAACACCTTTCACACAAGTATCAATTGCAGCAGATGCACCTCTCAATCCCATACTCTTAGGGTGTGTTCACTTAGGGTGCGTTCACTTAAGCCATTTTCTGCAAAGTTTAAAGTGCTGGTTTGGTGGAGTATGTTTCATTTTTGCATTTTAAAATTTACAGAATGCAATTTCTGCTCAGAATTTTGAACACACCCTTAAGCAATTTCTGGTGAGAAATCACATTCTGCAAAATTTAAAGTGTCTATTTGGTGGTACACATTTCATTTTTGCATTAAAAAATTTACAGAATGTGATTCACTGCCAGCATTAAAGAGGTTCCTGGATGGGAATCTGGGTCCCAGGGACCAGATTCCCCTTCTGTTACTGTTACACAGCCTAAGAAATATTGCCTGAGTAGTCATTGTGATATATGTAGTCAATTTTTCAAAATGCTTGTCACAATCTGAGCAAAATTACAACATGTATTACATGTAATTTTCCTATCCAGATGAACAGATAACTGAGCTGATGTGTATGTAGCTGATAGCTAAGGATTTACCCAGATGTTTGCACATATGTAGCATATGCTTCAAGGCTTAGTTGTGCAGTGCAAGATGATTTCATGACCATTTTACTCTCAATCATGTTCCCAGCCTAGGTCACTTTCCCACCTGGGAACCTCTTTAATGCTGGCAGTGATTTCTGGTCAGAATTTTCTTAAGTGAAGGCACCCTAAGGCTGTGTTTGCTCAAGCCAGATTTATTTTGTGAAATCACCTTCTGGGTGACCACATTTCTACATGTAGAAAAGTGATTTCTGTAAAAAAACAAAAATTTGCGTTTTGGGAAAATTGTGAAAAATGAGTTGATGAAGTGTTTGGTTTGGGGATCATTAAGGACAGTTTTCAGCCCATGATCACCCTTCTATTCCAAGTGCCACATTCCCTTTGCAACAAAGACATCCATCATGTCTTGTTCATCTGATTCTGACTCCAACACATCCTCTACATCCTTTTGACCCACAATAGACCATCTCAAGGTCATAATCAAGACGGTAAAGACTTCTCAGATTCAATAATTACTGAGAAGCAGCCTTGTTGAACCTCAAGACTCCGTGGTAATCACTACACGGTGGGTTGTATACATAGAGATGAAGAAATGAGACAGAAGATGCAAAAAGATGAAAACAGCAAGATAAGACAAGAAAAGCCCTTTGAGGGTCACACATCATGCCAAATATCATGATGGTGTTTTGTGATATGCATCAATGGAAGCAGTATCTCTTCATCAATTTTTCAGCTGGTACCTGGTCATACCAAGTCTTGAGTGATGAAAATGACAAGGTATCAGCAATGGATAGTGAGTTAAGAAGACAAGAATGATAAGAGACTCATCAATTGACGTCCATCTGCCAATTGACTTTTTGAAAATACTTCCAAATCCTTGACACTGGACACCACTTGTGAACGTCCTCAAAGAGAGCTTTTGAGTCCGTGAAGGATTTGCATTTGAAGCTGCTGGTTTAATAGTCCAAGTACAAATCAACAAAGCTGAGATCAAGTGAGTCAAAAGCGGCAATAAGATGCAAAAAAAACCTCTACCAAAATACCCTACTTGGGTATTACTTGAGGGTTGAAAATTTGTTGTGACTAGGCTGGATCAACCGTAGTCAATCTTTTGTATGCTTTAATCAATCTGAAAAAGTTACAGCATGTATTACATATGAATAATGTATCCTGATGAGTAGATAAATGAGCACAACTGTATGTACATGATAACCACCTATTCACTGAACCTGCTACACATATGTAGTGTGGGTGTTATGGCTCAGGTGGTAGTGATAGATCATTTTATTACAATTCATACTCCCAATCATTTTTTCTTGCCCACTTGGGCAAGTCAAATAATGTTTGCAGTGGCTCCACCTCGGATTCCTGAGTGTGTTCCACTGCCAAGACCTGGCTCCAATTCTTGAAGATGCTACTGGGCATGCAAACCAGGTGTGGTATTATCAAAACTCATATGAGGACTCCTCACCTGTACTAATACTTTCCTGTTGGGCAATTCAGGATATAAGCACCAAATTCTGATACATCTTCAGTTGTTTGAGTCTGAGGAAAACTTTTAATGCACAGCATCAGTTTTATATGTAAATGTTTGGCAATCATATTGTTTGAGTTGTGTTCATGCAAATTTTATATGTAACTGTCTGGCAATCCCATTTTCTAAGCAGTTTTTGAGTGAGCGTGAGATGACACCAACTGAGAAAGAGAAATTCAAAGAGAGCATGCACCAATATTACACTATCACTGTGAGATCATTTGATTGTGAATGTTGGCAAGCAGTGAGTTTGCCACATTTTGTGGCTTGATGAGTAAGCCACTTATTTTGGGGCCTTGAGGGGCTTAGTTAAGATTGGGTGGTTGGGAGCATTACAAATGGGCAGGTCCTTTTTGTGCATCAGGGTGGGTATATTTAAATGTGACTTCATGAGCCTTTTATCTAATTGCAAATTGTCACAAATTAATGTCACCAGAAGGCAGATGACACACCCCTCAAAACATAGCTCAGGATGGTGATAAAGCTGTGTCACTGGCAGAGACATCTGCCAAAACCTTGATGATGGTGTACGGTCTTGCAAGGATATCTTTGTACCAGGTCTCCATTGACTCAGTTGTGTTCATTATGGCGGCAGGGCTGGCCTTCACCATCTCAGGGGTGACCAGGTGATTTCTTCCTAATATTCATAGCTGAAAACCATTTTTGGAATTACAAATCTCTTGTAAAGTGGTCCAATTTTGCATTACTATAGCTCATTTTGTAGCCCTTGTGATACTGACCATTTATTACCCCAATATGACCTATTTCTGATACATGATGAATCAGTTATTGAGTTGTAGAAATTGAGAAAATAAGCTTTTGTCATGTAAATGTTGCATTACATGTGTATCATTATGTAAGCGCCAAATTCAAAATGCACTCCATTTTCTTTGTTTCCTTATAAATTTTTCACTACAGTCAATCTAGGATACCTTGTCCGGTTGAGTTTTTAAAAAAAAAATCACAGCCAATGCAGGCTAAGTTATGAGCAAAGCCTTCAATCTAGATTCACCTATCTCAATTGAATTTGGGCTGTTCACCACAGCTCACCACCTCTTCCATACCCTCAATCCCACCCAGATTATACTCTCAATCCCACCACAACATACCAACAACGATTCCAAATCCACCATGGGTAAGCGAGCCACCACAAAAGAACTTCTCTCAGAAGCTGAGAAGAAGAGACGTAATGGATTGTAAGTTCCCAAAACCAATGTTCTTGTTTCTTGTTGATAATGTTTCACTCACCAATGGTTTCTCAGAGCAATACAACAAGCAAGACAAGCTGAACCGGAGGGGCTTAGCCTGAAGCGTGGCAGAGAAGGTACCCCTGTCCTCTTTCATAAGTAAGTCTATCTCTTGTTTCCTTTCATCAAATCCAAGTTGTTTGATTGCTGATGACCTCTGCTTTGTTATTGCAGAGATGGCCACCATTATGAAAATGTTACATGCGGCCCCCATCAATATTGCAACTCAGAACCGGTGTAGAACTCCTACGCTGTGTGGCGTAGGCTGAGCCAGAGAGGGGATGAGATTCCACCAATGAAATAATGATGGAACTCAAGCGCGGTGAAGCTGCCCTCAACCTATGAAAATGAAGTTCAGAAAATAAAAAAACAATGAAGCAATTCTAACAACTTTAGGTCTTGATGTGTATTTCCGTGTAAAACCTTGTTGATCCTTTTTTCATTCACAACTACTAATGTAACAAATTAAAAAAAAACTTCCAAAAATATATTCTACGTAAACCTTGTTTATCCTGCACTTGTAATCCAAGGTATCCTTGGATGCAAAACCTCGGACAGAAGCTTCCCGAGGTTTTGATCCAAGGTAATTCTCAGGGCAAAAAAATACCTTGGGCAAAAACGTTAGACAAGGTTTGTCCGAGGATTTGCCTCCGATGATGCCTCAGATTTCTCAACCCAAGGCATCTATGCTGGCAGTGCTGGTAGATGAATGCACAATGTATGGCAAATCCTGGCGGTATGCTGTATGAAATTGTACCACTACTCTAGACAAAGATAATCAAGTTTCTAATTCTTATAATTTCCTCAAACTTTGTAATAAAAAAATAAAAAAATGATTTGAAGTGGATTGGAAGTTGTGACCAGGGTCAGGCGGGAAGCCCTGATAGAAAAAAACTCGAAAATAAAAAAACCCAGCCCTGGGACCCAAATTTCGATTTTAAATAAATTAAAATAAAATATAGCACTTTGACTGACAGCCGAGCTCAGCAAAAGAAAAGACAACAACAACTTCAATAAAATGACTTGATAACACTAAAAAAACCAAAGGTATGCCAATCTCTTCTAATTCTCCTTGTCTCTGTTATCAAGGTTAAACACAAAAATACAAGTAAGATAACCTTTCTTTGTCTCTGTTATCAAAGAAACCTCTACTAACTAAAAAACATTTTGTTCAACAATTCTAGGACCCATAACAACCACCAACACTATCAAAATGATGAAAAGAAAAACCACAATGATCCCATGGATGGATCTAAAAAAAAAGAAGAATGATTCCACACACAGACAAAAAAACGAATGAGACAGATAAAACAAGACAGATACTTTCAGAAAACCTCCTACAAGATGATCAATCCTTCCCTCTTCTTCCCAACTTTGATTCCATCTCCGATCGGACTTTCTTGCTCAAATCACACTTGTCATCTTCCCCTCCTCTCTCAGCTTCAATTCATTCTGTTGCATCCTTGGTTGTCTTTAACAAGTAGGTGATTTCCTTTCTTTCTTATACTATATTTCAACCCAAACTAACAAACACTCTAACATCTACTTCTTCTTTCCAATCTCCACTTTCTCTTTTTCTTCTTTGATCACACAGCTTTCTGATTTTCAACTTCGATCTTGAGCTTTTATGTAAGTAAGTTCTTTACTTTTCTATCTATCTTCTTCAATCTCTCATTGTACTAACTCTATCTGTTCTTTTCTTGAATTCTTCTTCTTTAGATCTTAGCTTCCTCCATTTCGATTTCAACTGTTCATTCAATTCAAATCAAACAATCAAGACCTCAAATCACAACTTTACTATCTCTTAATCCCTTTTAGCATCATCAAATTGAATTCAATCTCAGCTTCTTTCCATCTGGAATCAATCACACCCCTAATTTAGTATTCAGTTTCAATTTTGAGCTCTGATCTTGATTCTGTCCTATGAAATCTCAGTTTTTTCATCTATTATGTAAGTTGTTCTATTTTTTTTCTCTGATCTAAACTATTCTTTATTTCCTTTGCTTTCTGATTTACTAATGTTTGTTTCTTAATTCATTGTTCTTTAGATCTTAAATTCATTAAATTCGATTTTGACTGTTCATTGAATTCATTTCATTTTCGATTTTTGGGGTCTTTGAGGACCCTGGAAAGCTCCTGCGGAGGTCCCTGATGAAAATGGTCAGGTTTTGGCTCCAAAATCCGCCAAAGTACCTAACAAAAATGGTCAGGTTTCAGATTTTTTGGAAAAATGTACCTAATGAGAATGGTCAGTTTTTGCCGACTTT
Source organism: Melampsora larici-populina 98AG31 (assembly GCF_000204055.1). Taxonomy (NCBI): domain Eukaryota; kingdom Fungi; phylum Basidiomycota; class Pucciniomycetes; order Pucciniales; family Melampsoraceae; genus Melampsora; species Melampsora laricis-populina. Next base: position 1,030,693 of record NW_006768791.1, on the reverse strand, counting down.
TGGATTTTTTTTTGGAAATTTTAGCTGGGTCAGTTCATGGTCATGATTTGCTTGGGTCAGTTCACGATTGTGAACTTTCTGGGGTGGTGAACTGTACGGTTTATGATTGTGAACTGTACTAAAATTTACAGGCTGGAGTAGTTTGAACAAGTTTGAAGGACTAGCTACTATTATGTAAGAACTATCCAACAAGTTCCATGATAGTTTAAAATCTTTTAAGAATGTAGAGTAGTGTAGAGTACATAGAGAATAGTTTGATCAGTGATGTAGTTTGATATATTTGAAATTTATGACAGTGAATTATGACAGAACTGGCAGAACTAGCAGAATAGTGAGAAGGTGGCTGAGGAGGATATACGTAAATGAAATATCATCCTGGATGCTTTTGTTGGAATAAGTTGTGTATGGGTCAAAACCAATGAAGGTCAAAGAGACATGAATCAATCAAGTATAGTGTGGACAGGAGGAATGGTGTTGTGAACATATCAAAATGAAACACATGAAGTTGAAATTAGGATACATGGATAAGGGGTAGAAATGTTGGAAGGTTTGGAATTGGTGAATGAATCACATTTAGGAAGTATTGGAAGAACTTACCGGATTTGGATTGGTAGTTGATTAGAAAGTGGACGTGTTGTTTCTGATTACAGTATTATCATTTTGATGATTTCTCTTATAACCACGCCTCTCTTCACATTTAGAACTTTTTCCCTCATTGAGGAAAAAGATTCTAAATGTGAGTTATTACCAATTTATTATTCTCTTCTTCACTGTCGTACTAAGAACTCTACTGAACCGATACTTGATACACTCTAATGTTTTTCTTCCTCACTCCATTCCTTTTCTTTTACTTTCTATAATTTTTCTCTATTAGATTATCATCCATAATCCTCCTTGTCCTGTTTTCAGGTTTGTTTGAGTTTAGAACTCAGTGTCTTTTCTTCAGCCTCAGTGTGTCTCATCAACACAGGCTGATAAGTTTTGTGACACCTTTATAAAGGTGTGTTGTATGATGCTGTAGTCTTTTCTCTTTTTGATATTCCCTCATTGAGGAAAAAGATTCTAAACATTATCATCCATAATCCTCCTTGTCCCGTTTTCAGGTTTGTTCAAGTTTAGAACTCGGTGTCTTTTCTTCAGCCTCAGTGTGTCTCATCAACACAGGCTGATAAGTTTTCTGTCACCTTTATAAAGGTTTGTTCGAGTTTAGAACTCGGTGTCTTTTCTTCAGCCTCAGTGTGTCTCATCAACACAGGCTGATAAGTTTTCTGTCACCTTTATAAAGGTTGTCTTGTCTGTTTGTTACGTAGCTTAGTGTCTCGTCAAACTCGTTTTCTCACAGCTTTTCCTCCTGTGCTTTCAGAAGTAAAAAAGTTCTTCCAATCATAGTTATTATTGTATCTCCTCCTTGATCATTTTTATGCCAAGAATGTTGTCTGAAAACAATCTCAACACTGAGCCAATTATCATTGAAAGTGACGAAGAAGATGAAGTACTAAATCAATCACCCAAATCAAAAGACAAGAAAAACAAATCAATAGTCATTGAAAGTAGCAAAGAGGATGAGCACCCTGTTCCCTCGTCTAAAAACAAACAAAATCCTACACTCACCAAACCCAAAGCTAGCAAGCAAACAGATCTGCTTGCTTTGTGTCCTTTATCAACACCGGATGTGCCCTGTGATCGATGCAAGGTGGAGAAGATTGGAGGTGACAAAGTTTTCCGTTGTCATTGCGGTGGAAAGTCTAAGACTTTGAAACAAGGCCGTACAGCAAAGGCTGTGGAGCATTGGAAAACGGGTTAGTTGTTAAGGTTTTTTACTATGCATATTTCCTCCAATCAAGTCCACGAAATCACTTTACTAACCAGATTCATCTTTGATATTGCAAATATATCAGCATCGTGTGTCCAATCCACTGAAAGGATGTCAAATAATACAAGTTTGAACATGTTCTTCAAACGTAAAGTGGCCGATCCATCATCATCAAGCTACAAATCTTGTGTTATCGAAACTACCTGCGCTGGACTTTGTGACGCTACCTGGGAGCGGAAACGTGCAAAGCAGTCAATTGCACAATTCATGGAGAGGAGCTGCTCTATATATCGTGGAAACCAGCGATATGTGATATGCCAAGAGCTGTTTGGTGCGGATGCAAGGGAAGTTAACCTGACAGCAGATCAGAAGGCTCGCCTAATTGCTGCTCTCGATTCTCGTTCAACGTGGAAAGTAAAACAACACTCCAATTGCAACGCACTCTACTCACCATCTTGTCTAAGTACTATACCAGTAAAGTTTAGCAAGAAGAACGAGCTGGTTGTCTGTGATGAATGTCAGAAACTAAAAGGGCTGGGAAGCAACCCTGGGCCAGCAACGCTCATGTTGCGCGCTGCGTTGCGCCACGTTGCGGCTTTTAGCCCCCGTACCGCAACCCAGATCTCAGAACCGCGTTGCGGAAAAAACCGCAACGCAGACGAGGGACTGCTTTAAGTTTTTTTTGAGACCACAACACATCCTGAAGCGTGTCGGACTTAACCGCTCTGTTGCTGGTGTTGCGGGTCGGGTCAGATCTTCTGAGCTAACCCCGATTAGGCAGTAGTTTCCTGTCGTTGCACACCAATCATCACGCCATAACCCAAAGGAGACTCCTTTGATATGCACTCGTTTATCTGGGACAGGGCCCAGCCAGGGGGAAACTGGCTGGTTCTCCATAAAGAGGACCTCCTGTCTGGAATTCAGAATGTATGTCCGTCTCATTTTTCTGGTTTTTCTAACCTTTTCTGACACTCAATCGCTGAACTGTCCTCACTGCCAACATATTTGGCTCGGATACCAAAATCCGAGGACTCCTCGGATTTTGTATCCGAGACATTCACTGACTTATATCAAGCGAGACATCACCGACTTGATGCATACGATATAATGCATCTGATTTAATCATCCGACCATTCACCGAGGCTATCTTGAACCGACATTTCATCCAACTGAACCCTTCCGACCATTCAGCGACCCACTCACTGACCCAATTGCCTCATCCGAATCAACCCCACCGAGTCATCAACTGACCAGCAATTTGGATTTCCGAGGTATGAACATAAGGATAAGTCGAATTACCTAGTTAGTTACTTCGGAAGCCACGGTTCCACCCGACTTGATGCTCTTTTTGACCAAGGTTTCGAAGATCCAATGCGACTCAACCTATCTTTCCACCGACCCAACTCAGCTCTCCACTGATCTTAATGTACACTTCACCAAGCCAAGATGACCACCATCCGAGTGGAATCAAACAGAGTCACCTTAAGTATTGATACTTAACACCCTATCTGTTGATTCGATTCCAGGTTTTTTCATCTTGAAAACAAGCCAATCACTCTACACTTCAATCTTAAACACTTCAATCAACCTTCATCCACATCTAGTGTAAGTTTTTCACTCTCAATCTTTTTGGTCCATCTCTTGTACCAAAGTACTGATAGATAACAGTCTCTTTGTTGGTTCGCTTCTAGGTCAATTCATCATACACTATTCAATTTTCCAAATCAAAACTTCAATCACACTTCAAGCATATTTCAGGCAAGTTTTTAACTGTGGGTTCTTTTGATATATCATTCCTAGTGAAGTATTGATAATTAATAGTTGTCTGTTGATTCGATTCTAGATCAATTACTTTCAAAGCAAAATCCCAGACCTTCCAAACTTCAAAAACAACACACCTCAATCAATCTCCAACCATATGTATAGTAAGTTTTTCACTTGAAGTTCTGTCAATTCATCTATTATATTGAATTATTGATCATGACTGCTGTTTCTGTTGAGTCGCTTCCAGGTAATCCATTCTTACAACAAATCCAACCTTCTCCAAACTTCAAAACCAGAAAGTTGAATCAATGTTGGACCATCTGCATAGTAAGCTTTCCACTTGGACTTCTGTCAATTGATTGCTTATAATCAAGTGTTGACAATCAATGCTATCTATGTCATTTCGCTTCTAGCCTCTTTCATTTTAAAAACAAACCCAACACTCAATCCATCTCCTGATTTCCTACCATAGTTGATTGATCTGACTTCTTCCAACCCATCCCTTGTACTTAAGTTTCCATAAATGATATTCTTTCTGTTTGTTTTGGTTCTAGGTTAAATGGTTTTACAAATAAACAAGTACCTTCTACACTCCAGAATCAAACATGTCAATTGATTTCCAACTACATCCAAAGTAAGTTTGTGATTTGGATTTTGGAAGGCAAGTTTTACACTCTGACTTCTTTTGATACATCTTTCATACTAAGTCTTGACTAGCAAATTACTGGTGGATATCACAGCCCAAAGATTACATTTTGCCTTGCTGAGTTGGAGATAAGTGCATGTATGTATATTGAAATGTGATCTCAGATTTGGATGTCAAAAATTATTCTATGGTAGAAGAAAAACTTGGTTGATGAGTTTACTTTCTATTGATACAAGATATTCAAAGTTGTACCCAATACACATATTATTTCAATTATGATGAATGAAGGACTTGAGGCCTTAGGAAAACATAGAGGCAGTCACATGATGATTTGAAACATGTGCTATCAAACACTTGATCAATTAAAGACAAATAGTCATTTTTGCAGATTTTACAGATTGCATGGATTGATGAGTTCTTATTGAACACATACAGCTCAATTCTATGTTTGTATACTGCTTTGTGTAATTAAGACACTGTAATCTTACCATTTGAAGTAGATATATGTTGATGATAAAACAATACAAGTCAGCTTGATGAATATCAATTTTCACTTGATTTATTACTACCAGTAATATCAGTACCAATAAGACAAGGCCGTTTCTATTTGCAGCCCACACAAAATCCATGTAGGCGCTGCCAAAACAGCGCCTACATGCCTTTTTCCCACAAAAAAGCGCCTACATACAGCCTGTAGGCGCTTTATCCCTTTTCAAATGACGCCTACAGGTTGGAAAACCAATGCAGGCGTCATTTGTATACGCCTACAGTCGAAAAAATGAAATGTAGGCGTCAATTTGAAGCGTCTACATATGTGGGCGCACGGAAATTACGCCTACATTTTATTTTTTCGACTGTAGGCGTAATTTGGGTGCGCCTACATATGTAGGCGCTTGAATTTTACGCCTACATCCATTTTTTTGCATGTAGGCGCATTTTCTGAGCGCCTACATTTAAGATTTGACATGTAGGCGGGTGAATATCACGCCTACATGCAGGAAAATCCATGTAGGCGCACGGAAATTACGCCTACATTGCAAATAAGGGATGTAGGCGTAATTTCCCACGCCTACATGGATTTTCCGGCATGTAGGTGTGGGAAAAAAGCGCCCACTTTCCTAATACAGCCATGTAGGCGTCATTTCTGCGCGCCTACACGTGTGTGTACGTGGAAGTTTGGTCAAACTTCACGTACACATCCACTGATATAGAGGCCCCTTGGCTCCTTTCCCCCCTTTTCCACTCTAGAACACGGACTTTGAACTTTTTCAACCCTCCACCCTTCAAAAAAACATCAACTTCTCAGTTTTAAAGCTAGTCACGCCAGGATTTCCCTCTTCACATCAAATTAAAATGAAAAACAACTTCAACAACAACAACAACCAAATCCCTACGGGTGATTTTAAACCTTTCAACAATACCAATCAGATGAATAATAATAACAACAATTTCAACAGTTTACAACATGATCAAATGAATAATATAAACAACAATTTAAATCAAAACTTCAGTAATCAAATGATGAATAATATGAATCATATGATGAATAATAATAATCATATGATGATGAATAATAATAATCAGATGTTCAATAATCATAACAATCATTTATTCAACAATAATCAACAAATGCAATCAAACCATCAAGGTTCCTTAATGATGAATCAAAGTAATTTAATGAACAATCAAAGTAGCTTATTGAATATTAATGATGGTGTTATTAACACGGATTTCAACACTCAAACTTTATTGAACAATAATAATTCCAACTTTAACACTCATTCATTCAATAATAGTCATTTAAATTTACCAAATCAAACTCAAAATACCTTAAATCAAAATAGTATGAATCAAATTGACAATAACACTTTAGGAATTCTTTTGAATATGATCAATCAATCAAAGATGAATAATCCTGTTCAATCAAATTTTAATTCCGTCAATCAAAACCTTTTAAATTCTTCAAATTTAATCACTTCTTCTAATTCAAATTTCAGTTATAACAAATCAAATAGTAATAATAATCAGATGAATGATTTAAATCCGAATCTCAACAATTTCACTCATCCAATTCAGTCAAATAATCAGATGAATCAGAATATTTCCATTCAACAAATACCTGACAGTGAAATGAATTTAAATGAAGATAATCAAAAGTTTCATACGGATTTTAATCAGAATGTAGTTTTGACAACTCCACCTTCCAAAAGAACTTCCCATTCTGTTTCAAATTCAAATTCATTTCAAACTGCTCCCTTATCACTTCCACCTCAAAAACCTTCTCCCTTTTCCAAAGTTCAATTAGATTTAAATCACGGAGATGAAATGGATTTGGATTCAAAGCACGTAGATCATGAAATGGATTTAGATTCAGATTTAGACGCAGAAGGTTCAACAGATGATGGAAACAATGAAGACTTTATTTATATTAATAAGGAATACATTATTAAAGATCCTTTCAACAAAAAAAATAAAACTTTTGGAGACGATAAATTCAGTGAAGGTGAGTTTCAATTTTTAATTTTTTTTTTTACATGATTGATAATTCTTCATATTAATATGTGTTTTTCTACGTGTTTTAGAATTTCAAAAACATGTTGAAGCTCTTCATAATCTTCCAGATGAAGCTGGAGCTGAAGGAGACATCAATCTCAAAGGTAATTGATTATATTTTCGAATTTTTCTTTTTTTTTCGAATTTTTCTTTTTTTTTTTTCGAAATTTTCTTTTTTTCACGTTTTTGGTTGTTGATCCTTCTATTTTTTTTTTGGGTTCTTTATTCTCAACAGATCTTCCAGATATCCATGTGGCGTGTTCTGCTGTGGATGCAGACTGGCCTATAATTGCAAATGGTGAGTGATTTTCTTTAATTAATTTCGAAATTTTATGCAATTTTTTTCGAATTAATACTGATTATTCATCCTTCTTATTCATTATTATTATTATTCATTATTATTATTATTCATTCTTATTATTAATTATTCTTATTATTATTCATTCTCATTAATATCAATCTTATTATTCACATAGTTAATGATTTAAGCTTAGATCTCAAAGATCCACAGTGGGGTAAACTTTTTCGAAGTGATAAGGTGGCAAAGCAATACCTTTACTCCGTATCTTTAAATGGTGGATATGGAATATCCGTAACTTCTTCAAAAAATAACCGTGGATGCCATAAAACAATTTATTTTCACTGTCATCGTGGTAATCCTAGAAAAAGCAAAGCTACTCAACGAATTACTTCAACTAAGAAAACCGGATGTCAGTGGAAGGCTGTTATTAAACAAAATAAGAAAACTGGTGATTGGGTTTTAGATCAAGTCAGGAATAGTAGTACTGGACAATTTCTTAATCATTTATCTCACAATCATGAACCTTTTCAATCTCCTAATGAATTTTCAATATATAGAAGATTAGATTTAATTCAGATCATGTTGGCTCAAAAATTAAGTAGATCTTCAATCAAACCTCGCCACATTATGACGTCTCTTGACAAGAATCCTGGTTTCAATCCTATCATGAAAGACATTTATAATGCAAGACAGAAATTTCGAGCTCAAGAATTAAATGGAAGGGATCCTATTACCGCTTTGTTAGATTTCTTCATCAAGAATAAATGGAATTATCATGTTCATAACGACGATAACGTAAAATTATTATCTTTATTCTGTGCTCATCCTAACTCAATCAAATTAGCTTTACGATTCCCTCACGTTTACGGAGTAGACACCAGTTATAAAACTAATGATTGTGAATTACCATGTCTTCATTTCGTGGGAACTACTTCAATTAACAAACCTTTCTCTGCGGCTTTTTGTTTTATGATGGACGAAACTCAACCTACTTACGAATGGGCTTTATATCGATTTAAACTTTTATTTGAAGGTTGTGATCCTCAACATTCACCTAGGTTATTTGCTACTGATAGTGAAAGAGCTTCAATCAACACTATTCAAATCATGTTTCCTGATGCTGACCATATCCTCTGTCTGTGGCATATCAACAAGAATATTCAAAGTCATATCAAATCTAAATCATCAAAAATCAATGAAAATCATTTTCTTAAATTATGGAATTCCTTTTGTTCTTCTCAAACAAATTTAGATTATCACAACTCAAAAGATCTTATTAAAAATTACTTAATTGAAAATCACGCTCAGGATCTTCTCAACTATATAGAAAAGAAATGGTATTCTCAAGAGCGCAAATTTGTTTCCCTTTTTACAAGTAAACTCAAACATTTTGGAACCGGTACAACTAGTAAAACTGAAGGAACTCATTCTACCATCAAAAAAGATTTAGAAAGTACTAAACATGACTTATATTCAACGGTGAAGCATTTTCAAAACGCACTGGACATTCAATATAATGAAATTATTGGCTCAATCCGTCATCAAAAATCCAAAAAACTCAACAAATTTCATTCTATTTTTGACGGTCTTCACGGTAAAATTTCTCAATTTGCAATTAAGAAAGCAAATGATCAACTCAAATTAATTTTAAATTCAGATTCACTTTCACTTCCACCTTGCAACTCGAATTTCACCCCCACTTGGGGTATACCATGTGCTCATCAAATTAGTACGTATTTAGGACTTGTAGAACAGCCAATTCCTATTGAAGAGTTTGATCAGCAGTGGCATTTATTTACTGAGTATGCACCTAGAGATCTTCAAGAAATCAGAGCTAAAATTGAATCACATTTAGAAAAGATTAAACTTCAAGATGAAAGTTATTTAGCTAAATTTGAATCAGATTTGAAGAAGTTAATCAGCGGTAGATATGTTTTAGTTCCTGTTCAACCTCCTTCTAAATCAGAAAAACCCAAAAATAAAGGAAGACCTAAAGGCGCTAAAAATAAAAAACTCAAGAGGGATCCTTCAAGGTTTGAACACGTTGAAAAAGAAGAAAGGAAGAGGAAAATGAAATGTGGTAACTGTGGAGAATTAGGTCATGATAAATCAAAGTGTGCTGTTAAATATTCAACTGATGAAGATGATGGATATTCAGAAGAAGAAGAAGATGGTGATGATGTTTCAAATGATTCAGATGATGTTAAAAAATCAATTATTTTAATAAACTCAGAAGATTTAACAGATGTTTCTCAAACAAATCTTAATGATGTTTCAGATGAAGATTCAGACGATGAAGAAGATTCAAAAAGTTCAGCTAGTTCGAAATTTTCAAATGATTTACGTGTTTTTAGAACAAATGATTTAAAATCAGAACAAGAAGAAGCAGAAATGATGAAAGCTGTAACTTATAATGAAGAAATTATTAAAGCTGACTATGATAATGATCAAGAATTTTATCATAAAAATCATTATCAAGATCCTCACAAGATTGAAGAGTATCATAATCAATTATTAGAGCTTGTTAGACCTTATGTTACTTCTATGTATGATCCTCCTGGGGATGGACATTGTGGATATCACACTATAGCTCATGCTCTTGGTCAACACGAAAAAGGTGCTCAGAAATCTATTAGACAAAAGATGGTTGAAGATCTAGACATACATCATAAAGAATATCTTAAGTTTTATTGGCAGAAGAGTGGTTCTACGAGAGCTAAAAAGTCACTCACCAAGGCTCAAATTCAAGAAAAACAAGAACTGGCAACTGAAAGATACATTCAAGACATATCAGAAAGAATTGAAACTTATACGGATGGACCTGTCAGCAAATTCAACTGGTTTGAATCAACCACTATGGGTCTAATTGCAGCAAATACTTTTTCAAGGCCTGTTATCATCATCAGTACCACTCCTCATCACTGTATGAGTTTCTTTCCTTTTTCTTCCAAAAAAAATTCCACTAATAAACCTATAGCTCTTGGTTTTGTGGCCAATGGTCATTGGGTTTCTCTTTCATTTTCTTCTGATTCTCCTTCACCTTTTCCAAACCCTGCTCTATGGAAAGATCAGCATAAAACTTGGGTTTCAATGGCTGGAAGAAATGCTGCTGGGTGGACGAATGATGGTTTCCTCAAAGAATGTTTTGCTTTATGGGACAGAAAGATGGAGGAAATAGAGAAGTTGAAGGAATTAAAAGAAGGAGTTACCACCAGAAGTTCAAAAAGACAAAAATTTGTTGTTATTGATTAATTTGTATTTCTTTTTTTTGTGTAATAATTTCAGAATGGGTTTTTTTTGTTAAAATTTGATTGATATATATGAGGAAGTTATTTACAAACCTTCTATTTCTGAATTACAATAATCTGATCCCCTTCATGTTGAGATGAGAAGAATGTATTAAACTTCAAATACAATAACACAACTGCGTTTTTGGTCTTTTCTGTCCTCCGGTTCTCTCATTTCGAGTCCGGAATGCGTTTTCCGTCCTCCGGTGCACTCATTTCGAGGCCAAACTGCGTTTTTGGTCTTTTCCATCCTCCGGTTCTCTCATTTCGAGTCCGGAATGCGTTTTCCGTCCTCCGGTGCACTCTTTTCGAGGCCAAACTGCGTTTTTGGTCTTTTTCCGTCCTCCGGTTCTCTCATTTCGAGTCCGAAATGTGTTTTCCGTCCTCCGGTGCACTCATTTCAAGGCCAAACTGCGTTTTGGACATCAAAATGGGGCTTCATTACCCTGCTGAGGGGTTATGAAGCTGGATTTGTAGCGCCTACATTTGCACGACTGGATGTAGGCGCTGATTTGGGCTGAAAAAACTATGTAGGCGCTTGGAAATTACGCCTACATGGTTCCTGGGGCATGTAGGCGTAATTTCAAAGCGCCTACTTAGCAGGTGCTCATTTGCCAGCGCCTACTTACAGAGGAGGGAATGTAGGCGTACAAAAATGACGCCTACATTCTATTTTCAGAATGTAGGCATACACAAATGACGCCTACATTGGTTTTTCAGCCTGTAGGCGTCATTTAAAAAAGAAAAAAGCGCCTACAGGCTGTATGTAGGCGCTTTTTGGCGGAAAACATCCATGTAGGCGTATTTTGGACAGCGCCTACATGAATTTCATGTGGGTGGCAAATAGCAACGGCCTAAGACAAATAGAGCAAACCAAAGAACAAAATTGATCAATTTGTTTTGTTTGTTTTGTTTGTAGAAATGATCCACTATACTATGGGTACATACACCCTATAAAACTATTAGTGATATTAGTAATATAGTACTATTATTGATATTAGTAGTAGCAGTAGAATCACAGCGGAATGATGTGTGCTTGTAATGGGTATGAAGGCTTTGTTACAGTATCTCCTGAAGTCAATTTGAGCCTGTGAATGAGCAACCCCCTTTCTGCATTGCCAATTGTTTTTCTAAACCCAATGTCACTGCAAGAAAAGTTCCAGTACTCAAATAAAACCTTTTGTTTTGTCTCAAATATGGTAGTTCCTCAACTGTCAAGGTTATCTTACTTCTAATCTGATACTGTAATCTCTTCCACACCATCTATGAATGAACTCACAAAATGAGTGGATCAATACCAAATGAAACTCCATCAACACTATCATCCAAGAAGTATGTATGCTACAATCAAAATTTGCCTTGATCAGACCTGTAACCCAGTTCCAGTCTATTCCCTCATTAACAATGATACCAACCAGTAAGTACTGCTATGGTTAAGGTCATGGCTGGGGTTTCTCAACAAGGGTCAAAGATCTGGTTTCTGATGTGCTATTCAGATTGCGATAGTAATATAGTAGTACTAGTCACTGCGTCCGCCAGAGCCGTTCCCGACGTCGAGATCGTGATAAACTACAAAGGGGCCCTTTGTAGTCGGCAACATTCTCGACATCGAGAACAACTCCGGCGGATGCAGTGAGTAGTACTACTGGCACATCAGCCCTAGAGTACTATAGTATGGTCAATGTACTTAAACACTACAGTACTGTTTATACTATTAGTTTGTGTCAGCCGTATTTGTACTATAGTACTATTGGTACTATTGGTACAATACACAATGAAAACTATAGTACTATAGTACAATTAGTACAATACACAAAGAAACCTATAGTAGCATAGTACAATGTGTAAAATACACAATGTAGAATATAGTACTGTAGTACAATTAGTACAATACACAAGGAAACCTATAGTAGCATAGTACAATTGATACAATACACAATGAGAACTATAGTAGTCATAGTATGGTACTATTAATACTATATTACTACAGGACTATTAGTACTATAGTACTATGGAGACCATTAGCTCATCCACCTTATAGTACTATACATACAGCAAGGCAATGAGGAAATAAGAAGCATTGAGTGATTTGTACTCCATTTACTCAAATATATTGAATGACCAAGTTGAATAACACATGTATTGATGTTAACAGATGGCAAACAACAGTAAACTTGTCAAAAATTGTATGATGAAAATTTGACAAGTTTATCAAATTTCTACATACACACATGGTAAGAAATCTTCTCACTGTGATGCAAAAATTGCCCATGTAACTTTATGCTACTTTGGTTACCAAAGGGGCTGTACAATAAGGGTACTCAAAGCAAGTATGTGGCGCTACATATGTGTCGCCACTCTTTCCAAATTCACTCTTG